>NC_061119.1:110810874-110952384 GCF_002878395.1 Capsicum annuum
TTTCATACATCCTATATATTTCTTATAGGATGTATGAAAGACTCACATAGCCCGAAGAAAATCATCATAATCAT
This sequence comes from Capsicum annuum, assembly GCF_002878395.1. Taxonomy (NCBI): domain Eukaryota; kingdom Viridiplantae; phylum Streptophyta; class Magnoliopsida; order Solanales; family Solanaceae; genus Capsicum; species Capsicum annuum. The sequence goes on from NC_061119.1 coordinate 110,810,949, forward strand.
AAGAGGATGAAATAAGTATAATAACACATGTGAGTCATCATATAATTTGTCAATCACTTTTATTTCATCAAGAATATCAATTCTCAGAATGTAAATATCATTTAAATCTTTCAAAAGAATAACTTTCATAATTCCACTTTCAAATCACTTCACCATCCACCATAGACACAAGGAAACACGCACACTGGGAGATCCTATAACCGACATAAACCATGTAAGCTACATAGAGTCCAACGTACAACCCACGTTGGGGAGAGTCGTGCTATCCTTGCCATCAGAGTAGGACTATCGATATCAAATCCACACAAACTAGTAATCACTATATAAATTAGCCTTAGGCTCACTCCTACAGGGGCCCGTAGTTCTAGGGAAGTAAGGTCGCTTTATACCTCCCACTTGGTGCTAAAGATTTCTCCCGCACTTAGATCAAACTATTTCAAAGACAATCCACGACAAAATAATTTTAGTAATATATAAATATACATCGGGAGCCATCATGTTTTCCATCTATCAAAATCAACCACGTTGTAGATTTATTTCACACTCGAGTTCAAAACAACTCGATTAAGACCAAAAGGTCAAATCATTCAAACTATCTCAAATATTTAACATCAATGTGCTTATAACACACACTTTCTCAAAAAAATACAATTTCCAATGGGGATTCATGACCCAAATATTAAAATCATGATAAATATCATTCAAGATTCATGCTTTATATCACTACACATGTAAATTCATCTTTCAAAATTATAAACATTAAGATTTTATAATCATCATCATAAGATATGGATTCATGCTTCAAATTCATAAAAATCAAATAAAAATCATGCCTTTGCAAAGAAAATTACTTTTGGCACAAGAACGAAAGAGAGTTCTTGTTGAAAAACCCCACATACCTTGAATGATGAACTTTAGATCGATGCTCATTTTTTAGATGTTAATCGTGCCTTTGAATGATGGTTCTTGGAGTTCTTGAACTAGGAACTTAGAATCTTGAATAAATTTGCAGAATTAATGGTGAACTTTGGAGGTTCTTGAAGTTGGATGTAGGAGCTTAGGGTTTTTTTTTTGAGGGAGTTTGATGAAATATAACATATAATGCTTCTAATAGGCTTTAATATAAGTTTTGGATGGATTTTGGGTGAGGAGGAATGACCAAAACGCCCCTAAAAATCAAAAAATTCTCGAATCTGTCCTTTGGTGGACTATTTTGGTAGTCTGAAGTAGATCAACCATAACGTTTTACTCCGATATTCAAATTGGATGAAACTAATTTCATTAGATAGAGAACCCGCAGAGTTTTCCATTGATATATAGTAGATCACCCAGATCATTATGTACAATGATTTATGATCATTTAAAGTTGGAGCAAAAATACGTCAGGCCTTAGTAATTTTTCCTGCACGTTTTACTGTTCACTACTATTCATAATTCGATCGGAATGTCCATAACTCGTCGCTCGAGTGTCCATTTTAGATGATCCACATATCGTTAGAAAGATTATTTGATACTCTACGTAATGGTGGGTTATAATCTAAGACATTTTGTATGAAAAATTTATAATTCATTCTAGAAGATAGAACCCAACACGTTTACGCACAAAATTTCAATGAAAAATTTCCTGGGGTATTACAATTGGTTATTGTATTATGGATTCTGTTGCATTCATCCTTACATGTGTATTGCTTGTCACAAGTGTATGCCTATATCTATCAGCCCATATAGAGGGGGAAAGTTGCATAGGTGTGGATGATGAATATGACTTATGATGTGTTTTATGTTGATTGAACCTTATAAGCCTGGGGTAGGGGATGGGGTACGCGAAAGAGTCAAATAGGTATTGATTGTTTGAACTAGCTGGTTATTTGGGTTATTTTTTGATATTGTTACTATTATTGTTATGGCTAGTTTATGACAGATTGGTTGCTAATTTTCTATTGAGATTTGAGGCATGATTCTAGCTCTTCTACCTTAAGATTTCATTATTATACATGACTAGATCATAATTAGACATAGGGATTAGAAACCCTAAGTATAATAGCACTAGTTCCTGCTATGTTTATGAGATGTTAAAATTTTAGTTTGATGAATTAGGCAATACTTCAAGTTGACCTTTTTATGTATATATATATGTGTGTGTGTATCTAGTTATATGTAGCTATGGTATTACCGTATATCCCTTTCTTCATTTACTTAGATTGTATATCAATTAATTAGCCTTGTATACTATTAAATATCCTCCTTTTACCCTTTATTTATGTATTGGCCATGCATATACGGTATAGTGTTAAGATTTATGAGTATGGATGGATTAGGTTAATTTATCATTGATACTTTCTTAGACCTATTATGTTAGTTTTTGGGACATGAATAGGATAGTTTCCCTTACTATCTTGCTAGTTTTATCATGTGATTGCTGGATGTTTGGGTGTAGTTTTTATTTTTGTTATATGTTATATGTATCTGCATTATCTTTAGAGCTCAGTTAGCATTTTCCTATTGACTTGGTACTCATACTACACTTCTGTAACCTGTAGATCATAGTATGAGTCATCATTGGTGTTGTGTGCATCACGTAAAGCAACCATGGTTGGGAGACTAGAGTGAGCTCTTGACTTTTGAAGTATTACTGACCTTCCTATTATGTATTAGGCTAGTCTTTATGTTGTATTGAGAGGTGGTTGTATCTGTATATTCATTAAGTACCTCTTTTTGTATCCTTATTACGTTAGAAGCTCTTGTACTGATACCAACAAATTTTTAGACTATATTGTGTATTTGATCTTTTATTGCATCGATTCTATATTTTTTTCCTTTATCTATTTTAGTAGTCCGTTACAAGCTTTTCGGACTATGGGTTTGGTTTTCCTATTGGTGGGTTATAGTAGACACCATCATGACTTAAAAATTTAGGTTGCAACAAATAGTTAGCAGAGCCTAAGTTCACTAGTGTATTAGCACAAGAGCTAAGTGTTTAGTAGAGTCCTACAGATTGGTGCGGAGACGTCTGTAACCTATCTTTGGGAGGCTCTGGGGATATTTTTAGGAAATTTATTTCGTGACTCCTTACATGTGTTCGCATTTCTATGAGCCTCAAGCATATTTGTTTACTCTATTTTATCCTACATGGATGATGCTAGATGGTTGATAGATGCAGATGAGACTTTGAAATATACTTTTAGAGCTTCAGCGCATCATCAAACCAGAGAGTCAAAGATGGTTGTCAAAGATCTTCAGCGTTAGGCAAAGGATTTAAGGCCAACTAAGGCTCCAATAGAGCTCATGACAAATTCATCCCTTCGATGTTATGCATTATGGATCCGAGTAATGTTGTAGCTCCCTTAAATCCATGGATGACATTTGAGTCATTAGGCAATTCTCAGGATAGAGTTTGATTAGTTGGTGTTCATCAGGGTACTTTATCAGTTTTTGAGTATGAGATTGGGTTTCTTCAGTAGGATGGGTATGTTTCTATTTAATATCCTTAAGAGTAGGACTTGGTGCAAGAATTTAAAAAAGAATAACATTGTCACTTTAATTGGCATCAGAGCACTTGATAGCAGTTGGGTTTTTCTTTTATTAGGATGTGGATTATGTGAGAGCTACATATAGAGCATGTGTTGAAACTAATGGAGGTGGTGGTGAGAGGACATTCCATCAGTATAGTGTTATTAGTATTATATTCAGGAGTGAGGATCCATCTGATATAGGTTAGCTCCACTTACAGCCTATCAGCTCTATGCAGGTAGTATTTCAGACTATGATTGGCTCTTAGGTTATTCATTAAAACACCCTAGATTTTTGGTCTTTGAAAAATCCCTGAGCCTTAGGCTCACTGTCTAACCTACAACTTACTATACGAGTCATATGGTGTCTTGATGGGTTATAGGGCCTTAATCATTGGGTACCCAGTAATGCCATGCCTATGTTACTACCTTGGTTAATAATGGGTGGTTATGAGTCGTAATGACTCTATACGAGTCACAATGTACCAATCGTAGGGTGACCAGTGTGATACACAAATGCTTTTATCTTGGTTACAACTAGGACTCTACGAGTCATAGAGTCTCTAGAATAGTCGTATCGTGTGAGTTGTAGGGTTACCAGAGAGGGGTCCTTAGCTACTGTCCAAACTACGACTCTTAGTAACAATCCATAGTGAGTCCTTATGAGTCAGATAGTGACCCATAGTCAGTGGCAACAATTTTTAGGCTTTTAATGAAGGACACTTTGGATATTTCCCTATTTTTCCACTTAAGACCCATGACCCTAAAACACCTTTGAGGATTTATTGTCGTCCTTTATTCGATCAAAACACTCTCGCAAACTCTATCGAATCGCTATGGAAAGAACATGCTACAGTTTAAAGAAATTGGCATCTAGAGTTTCCAAGGGTTAATTTTTCTCCATAAATCTTGATATCTCAGTTATGTTACTCTACCTCAAGTATTATTTTTTTAAAGAATGTGCTCTTAAATTTTTATTCATGTGGTTTTAATGATGGTTTTTGAACTTGAGTTAGAGCGTTTTGAATGATTGTCTTCTTAAATGACGTTTCTATGGTTTATAGTTTATACATACTTGTTCATGTTTTATTGATGGTTTTGAACTTATGGGATGCATGGGATTGGTGAATAAACTAGGGGATTATTATTTCTCCTAATTTTGTGAATGCTGATAATTGACTCGGTAATAACCTCAACCTAATCTTGTGAAATTGGTTTTGAACATGAAATTATGTACATTGAACTATTCTTGAACTACTACATGGAATAAGAGGCCTATTAAAACATAAATAGGTTTGAGTCCCAATTGACAAAATGGGTTTGAGTCCCAATTGACTAAACAGGTCTGAGTCCCAATTGGTTAGCTATTTTAAAGTGTTGTTGGCTCATGGGTTAGAGTCTCACTTGCGTAAATATGTCGAAGTCCTGTTGACTATTGGGTTAGAGTCCTAAATGGCTATATAGGTTGGAGTCCCATGGGCTGAGGGGTTAGAGTCGTCGTTGGCTAAGTGGTTTAGTTTAGCAATAACAAGCTTGCAAGCGTAATGATATGGCGATACCTATGATGTGCCTACATGAATCAATACCTATGATGTGCCTACATGAATCATTCCTTGCTTAATGATTTAGAATGTGTATAAATGTTTTAATTAGGCCAAAGCCATGAAGGTGGAGGTCCCGAGGGACCAATATTGGAAATTAAATTTGTTGGGGTAGTGTTCTAAATGACCGAGTGGTTTGACTACCCCTTATTTCATGATCGGGTGCTCGTATAACCTCTGATATATGACTGGGAAGTTTGATTCCCCTGTGGTATATGTTATGATTATTCTCCGATTTGTGCAGCTACGCCCACTGGGGCCTGACCTGGGGTGAGAGCTGGGGTCCATATAGCCCAGGGAACTATTATGATGGTTAAGCTACACAATCTAGGTTAATGTTTTACTTCATGCTAAGCTTGTTCCTTATCCCAGCATGTTATATGTATATATATATGTCTATGTATATGCATCAGATTATGTGCATTAGATTTGACTTATTTTTGAACCATTGATCATGGCATTATTGTATCCCTTACCTGAGTTACATTTTTAAACTCAACCAGCTAACCATCTCTGAATATTGTATCCCCACAAAATGTAAAAATAAAAAATACTTTTACTTTTCTTGCGCAGTGACTAGGTGATCCTTGAATATCTCATTAGTCTGATTGAAGTGTTGAGCTTCCATACTTTGGAAGACCTCATTTTATGTTTTTGTTTCATTATGTCATAGACTATTCTATTGGTTTTTTTACTATTGTCAGGGGCATGTCCCGACCTAGGATGTTTGCTTGTTTTGCTTAGAGGCTTTATGGATTACTTTGGACTAGGTATTGGTTGCTGATTTATCTTAGACTTCTTGAGCTTATCTTTATCTACCTTGTTATATGTTTAGAATTAAGCCACTGCTACTGTATTGTGTTCTGTTTGACTAGGGAAAAGGAGTGGTCTTTGATCCACGATGGAATTGAGATATCCGTCACAACCAGTCTCTAGTTCGGATCATAAAAAGTTAGTATCAAAGCCTAGGTTTATGGTCAATTGTATGTCTACAAAGTTGTGTAAAGTAGAGTCTCTTCTAGGGGTATGCAGCATGCCACCTTTATAAGGGAGAGGCTACGAGGCATTTAAGAATGTTTCCCTTTTGTGTGTTCTACTTTCAGGCTGTAGAGTCTAGGACATTGAAATCTCCTCTAATTTGGTATGTTTACATTTTAAATTATTCCTCCCCGAAGATATGATGCTCTTGGAAACTCTTTCATCCCACTTAAGGACAACATGGATGAAACTCATCCTTCGTATGAGGTACATACCTGTTCTAGGGTCCCTGCTTCTGATTGCCCTCATGGAATTCCACTGAGCCCCTCTAGTTGTTCTCGGGTTGATAATACCTATGTCTTAACACTTCAGGTTGAGGTGTCTAATGTTTAGTTCTGTCGTTCTTTCTATTTGTTAACCCAGATATTAGCCTCTTTATCCTGACAGTCTGGTCTGGTTAATAGGAGAACGAATCAGGCAATGATGGGAGAGAGACATAATAAAAAGTTTAGATAATCAGAGTAGGGTATAGGCCAGAAGTATAATGGTAGGCATGGGAAATAGTGGACTAAGAAAAATAATTGGGGGAGTTCCCATGCGACTATCAGTGCTACATATCGTAGGCCTTCGGGTGACCATTGCTTTTAGGCCAACTGTGGGTTTAATACATAGAGAGTCCAATTTTAGGCCAGTGGAGCTTAGCTAGACCTAACCTATTGTTCTTACAAAGCTTGTGGCCGATTGCACCGTGGTTATTGCGATAAAGAGGGAAAATTGTACTTTAATTATGGTCATCTTGGTCATATGCTGCGATAGTATCTTTTCTATAGTGTTTCTACTAGAGCTAATAAAGATTTTACTATCATGTTGTCATCTCCTACACCAAAGGGTGTTATTCTTAGTATCGACAGTGGTCAGAATTTTTTACATGCTCTTACGACTCGTTAGGAGTTGAAGGCATCTCTCAACGTTGTCACTGTTACATTAAGGCTAATCACTCTTGAAGCGTATTGTATACTTGATTTGGGGTCTATTCTTTCTTATGTAACCCCTTATGTGGCTATTCATTTTGATTTTGGTCCTAAGTGTATTTCCGAACCCTTTTTTGTGTCTATCTCGATGGGTGACTCTATTGTCGCTTGAAAAGTCTATAGGGGTTGTGTGGTATCTATCTATTGTAGGGAGATCTGGATTTACTTGAGTTGGACATATTAGATTCTAATGTGATCTTAGGGATGGGTTGGCTTTACCCGTACTATGCTTCTCTAGAAGGTCAGACCGATAAAGTCAGTTTCCAATTCTTGAATGAACTAGCAATTGAGTGGGAAGGGAGTTACCTAGTACCTACGAAAAGGTTTGTTTCCTATATTAGGGCTTATAAGTTGATTTCCAAAGGGGGGTCTACATCATCAAGTTTGGGATAAGGATTTTGATTTTGAAAGTTGTTTCTTACAATCTATCGTGGTGGTTAGCTAATTTCCTAAAGTGTTTCCTGATGATCTTCCTTGTATTCCCCCCGATAGAGAAATAGACTTTGGGATTGATCTCATACTGGATGCCCATCCCATCTCTATCCCCCCCATCTAGAATATCTCCACCTGAGTTGAAAGAACTTAAGGATCAGTTAAATGATTTTCTAATAAGGGTCTTATCCATCCTAGTGTCTCTCCGATGGGTGCTCCCATCTTTGTCGTGCATAGGAAAGAAAGATCTTTTCGGATATGTATATACTATTAATAATCAAATAAGGTTATTATGAAGGACAATGTGCTTATGGATCGTAGCCAATTTAAATAAGGAATTTTAGGTTGATTTCTCTATTTGATGGAATAGTATATTATGTGGGATATATCATTGGTGGTAAATGAATGCTGCTAGAGCCTAAGTTTGAACCTTAGGTGTTGATGGTGGTGATAAGCATGTTAGTTGGAGGATAGTGATGTGAGATTTGTAGGGATGGATTCTTAGGTTTGATGTGATGTGTGAAAGAGATTAGGTTGACAACTTATGAAATATTAGAGTGGGTACTTGTGATATATATACCAGAGGTCTAGTGTTTAAGAGATGAATTAGGACTAAGTCATTAAGTGGATAAGAGCATTAAGTTTATAAGATTATGTCGAGGCCTAGTTAGCATCTTGATAGATGAGATTTTAAGCATTCAAATGCATGGTGTACCTAGTTTATGTTATTGAATGTCTTTGTGTGGATATGTATATTCATAAGAGTGTGATTCATAGAATTATAGCAGTAGGGGTAAGTGTAGGTTAAGATTAAAATCTCTGGAGTGTAGTGTCTTCATATTATATATATCGGGGAGATGGTAAACTAAGTTTGATCTGAAAAGTTTTGTCACGGTGGTGAGTTCCAGGGAAGAGTGATGGTTAATCCACTCCTATTCTAGAATATTCCTCTTACTTCAGATTAAGAGTACATTCTATCAATTTCTTACATATTCAAATTGTTCCTTTGCCTAAAGTTCGAGTTCTCTAAGCAGCTTACGCCTATCTCCCAACCCCTAAAATTAGAAGCAATAATGGTTCTCAGAAATCCAACCTTCCAAGTATTCTAGATCTATGTTATGACGCCCGTGATACATAAACTCATATCTCACTTTATACTTGGCTCTAAAGAACTATACATTCTATTTGCCACCGATTCATTTCATTTCATGTCCTAGCCCAAGATGTTTCTATGTATGCAAACTCCCAACCATTCTCAGTCTTTAGAATGAGAGGAAATAGTTTCAACGGGCAATCCTTATCCTACTTCCTGAATATATAAATCTTAACTTTATGTTATATGACCTATGATGTATGCACTCGTATTTCACGCTGTGTCGAGTCCGAAGAACTTGGTATAGGTTATGTTCATGCCGGAACAACCCTTTTCTTATGATGTAGGTGGGTTTTATGATATATTTTGTGCCTAGTGTACCATCTCTCATTTTGAGTAGTATGACGGATAGGAGTCATAATTAAGAAGTAACCTCCCATCCCCAATGCTTGCACTCTAGTTCCTTAGAAACCCTCTTTTGGTAGTATTTTAGTGGCTATGGAAGTGTCATGAACCAAACCAGGGCCTGCCCGTGATAGGTATCTCAAGTCCCACGTGGACTGGAGATCACCCCTACTCCAAACCAAACTAAATGCAATATCCCCTATGTCGGATAAATTCCGAACATATAACAAGATAAGTTCAAACAATAAAGGGTATGTCTATAATCGAAAATCATCGAACGGTAAAAACAACTGATCAACATTGTCCAAGTCCATAGTAATCCAACAAACCCTTTTAACACAAGAACCAAAAATCAGTCTTTGTCGGGACATGTCCCCGACTATGACAGATGACCATGACAATGAAAACGATAATGTTAGTGATAATGAAACTCTCAAATCTAGTCTATAATAAGAACTGATGAAATGTCTAAGACTTTTAAAGTATGGAAGTTCACCACTTCACCATAATGGACAGATGAACTAAGCCAATCCACCTAACTCTGCATAGAAAAAGTAGAGGTATCTTCGGTGCCTGCATTTCATGGGGATACTGCATCTGGATATGGTTAGTAGGGTGAACATTAGAATGTAACTCTGGGAAAAGGATAACATAATGTTGTGATCAACTATTCAAAATCATTCAAAACTAATGCACAAAATCAAATGAATATACATATATATCATATGTCAGGATAGGGAACAAGGCTTAACATGAACTTTAAAACTTTTATCCTGGCTTGTGTAGCTCAATTGTCATATCATACAGAGGAACCAACAAGACTTATGGGCCTAGCTCTCCCCCAGTCGGCAAGGGCACAATGTGTGAGGCTGTATAAACTAAAGGGTATACATAAGCATTATAAGGGACTCAAACCTCCCTTCATATAAGGTGATAAAGGCACCAAATCATGTAATATAATATGGGGGACTCAAAACTCCCAATCCTATGATTATAATATTAAGGGGGACCAAAACCTCCAGATCATAAAGACCCCCGTGTTGGCAACCACGGTTTCCAGTGTGGATCCCTTAGGACCACCACATTTATGACTCAGCTACACAGCCCTCATTAAAGCCAATTTAAGACAATTATCACACATTACCATTCATTGAACCATATTTCACACTATGCATACATTGTTGGTATCATCATACCAACTATACTTTTAAGGTAACAAATATATGTCGAACATTTACATTACTTGGGGGAATTCACAACCCCCTTGGTTTAATTCTACAATAGCTTGTGAAAACACAAAACCCACAAGGTTTAATCTAAAACCATTACACCTCGTTATGCTTTTCATATGATGAAAAATTCAAAAGTAGTGCAATATGCATACTTTTCATATTCAAAACTAATTTCACAAATATGGGGTTGAGGTCATAAACACTTCAAAAGTCACAAGTTTGGGAAAATCATAATTCCCTAGTTCATTCACCATACCCATGCACCCACAAGATCAAAACCATAATTAAAGCATGAATAATCACATGTAAACCATGGAAAACATTGTTCAATCGATAAGCATTCAAAACTCACAACCCCTATTTTATAACCAACATCAATAGCTCATGAACAATACTTTAAAATATATGATTTTAAAAAATTAATAATGAGGGAAGATTAACATGCCTGAAATGCCAAGTTTCACTAAAAGAATTCAACCCTTGAGCCTTTGGATTACCTACTTCATAGAAACCCTAAGTATTACTGCTTGAGAGAATTTGAGAGATCTTGGAAGTGTTTGAGTACGTGATGAATGAGAAATAACCCCCCTCCCTTAAGAGATTTATGAATGTGGGGTTTTAATTGGGTGAGAAGGGAATAGTCCAAAGTGTCCTCAAATTAAAAGCTGAAATTTAGTAGTCAATGACTATGGGTCACCATATGACTCGTATAGACTTATTACGACTCGTCACCTTGAGTCATGGAAAAGATAGTTCCCAAGACACCCATATATAGGTGACCCTACAACTTAGTTGGTACCACTCGTAATGGGCATAGTCAACACGGAACCCAATTGGGTAAACATTGGACATCCTAGGATTGGCACCCAATGACTCGTAACAAATCATTATGACTCTTAGTGAGCCACTCATACTCAAAGTAGAACTTTGCCACATATTTACTAAATTTGTTTTGATTGGGTCCCTATGACCCGTCAAGACTCCCTACGACTTGTATCTCTATGTCGTACTCAAGCTAGCAGCTCAAACACCATTTGCTAGACAACTTACGACTAGGGTCACCTGACCCACCAAGACACCCTACAACTCATAGGGGTAAGTCATAGTCAAGAAAGAGAGGATAAAATTTTAGAAATTTTCAAGGACCAAAAATCCAAGGCGTTACATACTTTCCCTCTGAGGATCATTCATTCTCGAATGATAAGACAAGGTATTTTTAGCATGATTTGACTCCAAACACATCTACACTTACCTTAACAAATACAGAAATTAGAGATGGCAAGGAATTTACAATTTCCTTTAACAAAGTCAGAAAATAAGAATGTTAAGGAATATTCATACCTTTGGCATGATTATATGAAACAAGGAACAAGAATAGATATTTGGACTTCATGTCCTCCTCGGCTTCACAAGTAGCTTCCTCAACCTCTTGGATCTTCCAAAGAACCTTTATCGAATCAACATCCTTTGACTACAACTAACAGACTAGCCCAACCACTCAACTGGGAACTCCTCGTAGTAAAAGAAATTTGAAATACCTACCTTCTCCAAGGGAATAACCATTGAAGGATCACTCACTCACTTTATCAACATTGAAACATGAAACACTGGATGTATGGAGCTCAAGCTACAAGGAAACCCCAACTTAAAAGTGACATTACAATCTCTCTTCAAGACCAAGTACGGACCAACATAACAGGGGTTGAGTTTGCCTTTTTACCAAACTGTATCACCCCTTTCATGGGAGACACCTTATAGAACACCCAATTACCAACATCAAATTCCAAATCCCTACGCCTCACATTTGCGTAGGACTTTTAGAGACTCTAGGTAGCCTTAAATCTATCCTGAATCACCTTTACCATCTTTATGGCTTGGTGAACCAAATCAGGGCAAAACATATTATTTTTACCATCCTTAAACCACCCAATAGGAGATTTACACCTCTTAGCATATAATTCCATAAAAAGAGCCATACCAATGCTAGAGTAATAACTGTTGTTGTAGGAAAATTCTATGAGAGGCAAGTGGTCAGCTCAACTACCACCAAAATCAAACACAAAAGCCCAACGCATATCTTCAAGGACCTAAATTGTCCTTTCTCCTTTCCCATCAATCTTGGGGTGGAAAATGGTACTAAGGGTTACCATAGTCCCTAAATCTCACTGAAACAATCTCCAAAACTGAGATGTGAATTGGGTAACTTGATCAGATAAGATAGAAACTAGAATACCATGCAACTTCATGATCTTCTTGAGGAACTACTTGGAATAATCCTTTGAATAAAAATTAGTCCTCACTGTATAGAAGTAAGCAAACTAAGTCATCTTATCAATGATAACCCAAATTTAATCAAATTATTGGCGAGACCATGGAACACCGGTAATAAAATCCATATTAATTATCACTCATTTCTACACTGACAACTCAATCTTTGGAGTCAGTCACCGGGCCTCAAGTGCTCCACCTTCACTTACTGATACACCATGTACTTAGCCATAAAATTTACCACATCCCTCTTCATATTATTCCACTACTAAATCTTATTAAGATCATGATATATTTTTATCGAACCAGGATGAACCGTATAACCTAACTCATAATCATTGGCCAAAACTCTTCCTCATACCCCATCACCATTGGGAAAACATAGACTACCTTGGTACATAAATATACCATCACCACTAATCTCAAAAACCAACACTTTCTACCTACCTACATTATTTTTGGTTTGCATTAAAATAGAATCCAACATTTGCTTTTCCTTCACTTCAGAACTAAGAGATGAATTTGCCACCTCTTGAACATTCACACCACTATTTTTGGAGTCTAAAAGATAAATTCTAAGATTATCCAAATTGTGAATATCCTTACCAAATCTCGCTTCTCTTCGTCCACATGAGTAAGCTTCACATGGACAACCTGTTAAGAGCATCAGTAACCATGTTAGCTTTACCTTGATAATAATGAAGCTTTACATCATAGTCATTAAAAAACTCAAGCTATCTCCTTTGCCTGAGATTTAGCTCCTTCTGAGTAAACATGTATTGCAGGCTCTTATGATCAGAATAGATATAGACATAGAATCCATAAATATAATGTCACTAGATCTTTAATGCAATTACAATAGAAAACAATTCTAACTTATGGGTTGAATAGTTCTTTGAATAAACTTCAACTACCTAGAATCATAAGCAACCACCTTACCATGCTACATCAACACACTGCCTAATCCCACTCAGGATGCATCACAATAGACAACAAAATAATTAGTGCCCTCAAGCAGAGTCAAGACTGAAGCTAAATTCAACTTATCCTTTAGCTTGTCGAAACTACCTTCCCAAGCATCAGACTATAGGAACTTCACTTTCTTCTAATTCAACTTATTCAATGGGGTAGCAAAAGAAGAGAAACTTTCCACAAACCCTCTATAATAGTTGTCTAAACCTAAGAAGCTTTGACTATCGATTGAAGTCTTGGGCCTAGACTATTTCTTAACCATCTCAACCTTCTGTGGATCCATCATGATCCATTCACTAGAAATAACATGACCAAGGTAAGTCACAACATTCAACCATAACTCATACTTAGAGAACTTTGCATACAAATATTGATCCTCAGGGATCTATAACACAAGGCAGAGGTGATCATCATGATCCACCTTACTCGTGGAATACACAAAAATATTATCAATAAAAACAATGATAATAAGTCTAGAAACTTATGGAAAACTTAATTCATAAGATCCATAAATTCTACCAGAGTATTAGTCAAACTAAAAGACATCACCAAGAACTTAAAATGATCATAACAGGTTTGAAAAATAGTCTTAGGAATATATGCCTTCCTAATCTTCAATTGATGGAACCCAGAGAAATGATCAATCTTAGAAAAAAACTTAGCACCCAAAAGTTGATCAAAGAGAACATTAGTTCTCAAAAGTAAATACTTGTCACCTTATTTAATTGGAGGTAATTAATACATATCCAAAGGGAACTATCATTCTTACACACGAAAATCATGGAAGCACACTATGAGGAAATATTAGGGTAGATAAAACCCTTATCTAGAAGATCTTTCAATTGCTTCTTGAGTTCCTTCAACTCAACCGAATCATTCCTATAAGGAGGAATAGAGAAAGGAAAATTGTTCAAAAGATTATTAAGACCAAAATCAATTTGCCTATCGAGAGGAATAAAAATAAGATCATCAAGAAAAACCTTGGTAAATTCATAGGCCACAAGAATAGTCTGCAAGAAAGGACCTTCGTATGTAGAATCCTTAATATGTATGAGGTGATAAAGACAACCTTTAGAAACCAATTTCTGGGCTCTATGATTCAAAAAAACCATCCCTTAGGTACTAGGGAACTACATTCCTATTTGATCACTGGATCATTTGGGAAATTATAATTGATCCTTTGGGCCTAACAATCTAGAGATGCATAACATGAATGCAATCTATCTATTCTTAAAATCACAGCAAAGTCTAATATGTCCAACTCTATTACATCCACCATGGTATCCTAATCATGGACCGACATCACAAAACCTCTATAAATGCTTTTATCTATAATGGAGTCACCCACCAAGGTGAAACACCCTAGGAATAGGACCCTTGTAAAATTTCACAAGTGTTAGACCTTTTTGACTTAGTGTGACTTAAAGGTACCTATCATACCCTTGAATATGACTCATAGGCTATCTTAAGGGTACACTCGTACCCTAGGAAGTATAGTTAGCTTGACTACTACCCCAGATATAACTCACTAGTGTACAAATTGTATAAAATCATATGATTAGGGTAATGCAATTCATATGGTGCATGATTATCTTGATCTTGTGGAGTCTGCGCTAGATACGATTGGTGGGTACGATTGGAGGTGTCACTCATACCCTTAAGGTATCACTATGGAGGTGTGGGTCATATAAAAACTAGTAGGTAGAGACTTGGCATAGTCTTGGGTATGAGTTAGCGTACCACTCATACCCTAGGATACGGATGGTAAAGAAAGTCGTACCCCTGAACGTGGTTTGTTTTTAATTTTAAGTCAAAGGTACTTCGAACATTTTTCACTTTAAAGCCCTTGTTATTTCACATTATATAACCCTTTTTTGCCTCTCATAACACTTATTAAAGGATGTAAACACTCTAAATACTCTCTCAAACTTACTCTTGAAGATTAGAGGCTAGGGTTTCTTCATTTGTTCTTCAAAAGGCTCAAGAGTCATGTTTCTCTTCAAAATATTTTATATAAGTCATGTACTCCTTCTCTCATTGTTATTTCCAACTAAAGGTATGTGTACTGTATTTTAAACATTTATTTATGAATCATGAATGCTGATTTTTGAAATATATTTTGAGGGTCTTGATGCATATAGTTTTGGTACTAGTTTAAACTATGCTTTTACATGTTTTTGGTAATGGTTTTCATATGTGGTTATTGGTTGGCTATGGTTTGCCAAATTGTTCTTGAGTAACCAAAATTTTGGTGGTTTATGCATTGGTTTTGGTCTTGGTAAATCTATGACCTCAAGATGTTTGATAAAATGCTTCAAAGAATGTTTTTACTCTATTATTCAATTTTCATTGGAACTTTTGCATGTTTTTGTTCGAAAATGGAACTCTAAATGGTTTTGAATAGTTTTTCATGGTTTAAATGATATAAATGCTTTAAATTATTGGCATGGTCTAAAATGGTTTATGACGATTTAAAGTGTAAGGGTTTTGGTTGTTATGGTTGGTTTATTTTTAAAACTATATGGGGTACATGGAAATCTCTCAAGTGAAAGCATTAATGGAATTAGTTTAAATAGTTTAGAAAGGTAAAAAAGCTAAATAGTTATGCTTGTGGGGAACATGAAAGTTCCCCAAGTAGTTTAATATGGTAAATAGAAGGGAACTTAGAATTCCCCTTAAACCTATATATGGTTGTCTATGGATAGTACTTGCAAGTATGGTGGTATGCCGATACCACTAATAATGGACTTGGTAAATAAATGTTAATGGAAATGGTTGGTTATTTGTAAATTGTATTTAATTGGGAATTATTAGTGGGATATGTAGCAAAGTCGTGGAAGGTGTAAGTCCCATGGGGACCAAGACTAGAAACTCATAATTGCCAAAGTGAGGTTGGTCTTGGTGACCATGTGTATGATGTTACACTATATTTTGGGGGATATACTAGTAATCCCAGATTTTATTCCTTAGTCATGCGGCTTCATGCTCTGGTGCCCTTTCAACAGTGAAAGATAAACCCATATAGCTTGTGGGTGGTTTAGGACGGCAAATCTACATAGCCCAGGTAAAGGTTTTAAACGCATGCTAAACACGATCCCCTTTCTGGGTATGGTTATATATATATATGTATGGTTGTATGCATTGTGGATAATTTTACTTGGTTTTATAAATGGCATAGTGTTATCTTTTCCTAAGTTCATATTGGTGTTCACCCACTAATCCATCTATTGTCGGTTGTATATCTACACTATGCAGGGATTGGTCTTTTTAATTCTCCTACTTAGTGATTGAATTCGGGGAAAGTCGATATTGGATTGAAGTGATGAGCTTCCATATTTCATAAGGTATCTATTTCATGTCATGGTTTACTTAACATATATATCATCTTTTATAGAATTTGGTTTTGGTTATGATTGGAGGCATGTCCTTACTAGATACTCTTTGGTTATTCTAGAGGCTTTGTATAGACAATTATGGACTTGGGTATGGTATGGATGGTTTATGTTATATATATATATATATATATATTCATATATTGGCTTATTATCATGATATTGGCTAATGGTTTCCATATTGGTTTGGGCTGGTTATTGGTAGTTAAACTTGGTTGGGTGGGACTCAAATATAAACTTATCCCAAAGTAACCACTTTGGTAAATACTCTATCTTTATATATTTTCAGAAATCAGCCAACTTAAGGTATGTGTTTGGTGGTTGGGTTGGGTAACGAGGGTGTTTCCCAGTCTTGGTTGGGCTTGGGATTGCCTATTATGATAAGGCCCTAGTTTGGGTCATGTCAAGTGGACTCGGATATAGAATAACCCTTGAGTAACCTCATTAGTAAATATACAATCTTGTTATATGTTTGAACATCAGCTGTGTCAAGGTATACATTTGGTAGTTGGGTTGGGTAATAGAGGTGGTTCTCTATCCTGGTTGGGCTTGCGATTTCCCATTATGACAAGGCCATGGTTTGAGTCGTGTCAAGTTTGTATCAAAGATTTTGGTTCCAGTGTCATGGGGTATCCACAAAGCCATGTCGAGTAGAGTCTTACTTGTGGGTATGTCATGCACCACACTTATAATTACGAGGCTATGAGGCATTTAGGATGTTTCACTTTCTTGGTTATTCTACTTTCGGGCTATGGATTCTAAAGTGTTGAACTCTTCTCTGAATTTTTGTTGGTTCACTCTTTGGTTCATGTCTTCTCAATACTCTAAAGATCATGGAAACTTACCTATCCTACTCGAGGACAACATGGATGGATCTAGTCCAACTCATGAGGAATAGGCCTGGTCAAGGGTTGGAACTTTTGGTTTTCCTCGTGGAATCTCACTAGTCTCTACTAACTCAATTTTAGAAGGTGGAGACTTTGTTATGCTAGTCCAGTTCTATAGGTATGGAGAGAAATAAGGTAAGGTTAGAAATAGAAAAAGCAAGGGATCTCAGTTTCCTAAGCCAAAGGGGACGCCAATTGTATGGTTGTAAATGGCCTAAGAGTAAGAATTGAGTGTTCCTAAATCTGTTCAATGGCTTGTACTCCCCACCTAAATATATTGAGAGGCAGGTATTTTTAGATTGACAATTTATTTAGGGCATAAGCTGCCCAATCTCAGGCTAATGGGGACCATTCTGCATCATCCCATTTTCTTTATAAATTTTATGGTTGATCATACTGTGGTTGTTATGAAGGAGGAAGGAAGTAGTATTTTAGTTGTGTTCAGTTGGGTCTCGTGTGACGGGTATGTCCCATAAGGGCTACTGCTTAGAAAAATAGAGTATTGGCTACTACCTCTAGCTCCGATAATGGTCGAGATTATCTCTATGTTCTTACTATTCCTCGAGAGTCCGAGGCATCTTTTGATGCCAATGTTGGTATGTTGAATATTCCATTTCTTGTGGTGTGTATGGTTTACTTAGTTTAAGGTTTTCTCGATTTTGTGACCTTATTTGTGGTTGTGTATTTTGCATATGTTCCCAAGGTTATTTTAAACTCTTTTCTGATTCTATTTCTACCTTAGTAGATGATTCTTTGATTGTCAATAGAGTCTATGGAGGTGTGTGGTATCTATTTATAGTATAGGGGTCTTGGTGGATTTGTGTGACTTGAATATGGTGGATTTTGATGTCATTCAAGGGAATGGATGGGTTGTACTCATGTTGTGTGTCATTGGGCTGTTAAATCCATAAAAATATTGTATTTATGCTCTATGGTGAGTTGATTATGGGATAGGATGATGGTTTTAATCCCTATCTATTAAGGTAAATACATGTTCATATCTTAGAACTCGAAGGTTGGTTTCAAAGGGACATCTTTATTATTTGGCTTGGGTTAGAGATTCCAACTCGGAAGGTATTTCTTTCTATTTGGTTTTGGTGGTGAATGTATTTCCTAGGGTCCTTTTTTATGATCCTCATGGTGTCTTTTTAATGGGGAGGTTTGTTTGAGATTAGTCTTGTTTTGGACATTTGTCCGAATTCCATTCCTTCATTATAGAATGGTTCGATGGAGTTAAAGGATCTTAAGGAGAAATTAAGGGATCTCTTAGATGAAGGTCTCATCAATCTTAATGTTTCCTTATAGAGTGTTTTGTTCTTTCATGCATAAGGGGAATGGTTTTCCCTAGAAATAGATAGGTTGTCGGTGGGTGACTAAGGAATTTAGAGTCCTAGTGGGGTGGACCATGTTTATGTATATTTTATAAGGGTACTTTGCTGGTACTACATGGTGATTGGTAGATCCAAGGCTTGAATCAAGATACTTAATTTTGATAAAAGAAATTATGATACAATCGGGAAATAGAAATTTGGACCTATTGAGGTAATTGGTAGGTTGGATAAGGTTGATGATTTGGAAAATACAATAGCGGGAGAGTTGTACCATATAGGCCTATAGTTCAGGTTGAATGGAGGGACTGGGGATCTAGTCATTCGATAGGTTAGCTCATGGAGTTTGTATATATCTTCGTCCCTATAATTGTACTTTATGGTTGGCATAAAATTGATATTAAACTAATGATTTTGAAAATGGATTTTGGCATAATTGAGGGTTTTCACAAGATTACTCTTTTAATTGATTTTTTAGTAAATTATGATGCATTATTCATAGTTTATAAATGTTTATGAATATTGTGGGATGCATGGGAATGATAAATGGATTTTGGGGTACTATTGATTCCCCCAATTACTTGGTTCTAGTCTTTAGTATTTTATACCCTCAAACTATTGTGAAATTTCTATTATATGTAATTTTGTCACATGGTTTGACTACTCTTAAATCTTTGCATTACATAAATGGTTACAGGAACCTGAATTGGTTTTACTTGGATTCAAATGATTTTCAAAAGGCCTTGGTTGTGCTAGTTTGACTTTTAATGGTTATGGTTTAATTTAAAACTTTGGAGTCAACTTGGACTCATGGTTTTTACATGTCTATGCTAGACTCTAGGTAGCATTTAGCTGAATGAATTTTAGGGTATAGGAGAACCAAGCATCTTCAGTGATACCTATTAGAATGGAGAATTATATTTGTAGATGTGATGGGATGAGGGTTGGTGGTTAATGTAAAATTCTTTCTAGAGGTGTACTTTAAGGGATGGTCGGGGTTATATATTCTGATGACACTCTTTTCTCCCAATTAAGAGAGTACTCTACTAGTATTGCATGTATTCATTTAGTACTTATGACTAAGGTTTGCATTTTGCATTTTCCTAGTTCCTTAGATATGAGTCTTGACCTTGTGTTAAGATACTCATGGTATAGGTGGTTGTGTTTCTTTCGGTGTCCATTCTAAGGATTCCTTTCATGGTATGGTTTAGTTGGGATGATTCTCTCTTATGGTCTAGGTAGTTGTTGTGAAGTACTTTATGCCTATAGTGTCGTGTCTTGTTTGTTGGATCTTGCCTTCAGAGGCATGGGTAACTCTTATAATTTGGTTTATTAAATGACTCTTTTTGTGCTAGGGTGGTAGTGGTTTGGAAGTATGGTGATGTATTGAAATGGGGTATTTCAGAGTCCCTAAGTGGGGGAGATTCTAGGGTGACTACTAACAGTTAAGGTTTTTGGAAGGTAAGGTAAAGTTGTTGTCATGGGAAATAGTTAGGAAAGAAATGGGTGGTGAAAATCTTGTGAAGGTCGTAAAGGGTGCTAGATCTTTTGATGGATAGATCATACCTCGGGTATATAAGTCATAGGCTTGAATGTTATGATCAGTAGATATACTAATAATTGTGTTGGGTATTGCGATATTGTTGGGGGTTTCGGTTATGATGGTTGGATACTGTTAGTCCATGTCCTTTATTCATGGTTCCCGTATTATAATGGTGATGGAAGCGGAGAGGTATTTTAGGATAGATGTATGGATTAGAGCTAGGTTTCCTAAGTTAATTCCTTTTTGCTTTGGATAGGCTTTAAAATAGAGGTGGTGTATAGCTAGACTCAAGCTCTCGTAGTGGTGTGTCTTGGCAAATTCTAAGTTGAATTGGACTTGCCCTCGCATGAGTCCATTTGGCTGGTACTATATGAGTTTGTATTGGGGTAAGGTGTGGATAGTCCTTGGTTGGTTGGTTTCTTTGGGTAGTTTGGCATCTCGGATTTGTTGTTCTTTTGGGGAGGTCCTAATGAGGATCTTGGATTGGTATGTTTGCCGGTTGTGAACAAATAAGGTATGGTTTTAGTAAATGTTCCATGGTGGATCTAAAGGTCTGAGAAAATCATTTGGGATGCAAAGGAGGACATAGAGTCCAAGTATCCGCGTTGGTTCTTCATTCCAGAAACTCACGCGTAGGGTATGTGTTCTTTATCATACATGGTTTCTAACTTTGTTAAAGAAAAGGAAAGGTTCCACTATCATCTTTGTTTTATAACTTAGTTAGAAGTCAGGATGAAGATGTTGGTGAAAAGATAATGTTTGGGTTAGGAGTTGATCTTCTTACCTTGGTTGTGTATCCTTGCTTTCTATTTTGGTTGAGGAAAAGTTTTTTAGATACTAATGTGTTATCTCCTACTTTTCCCTTATCCTTACTTGTTATTTGAGGACGAATGATCCTAGTGGGGGAGACTAAAACACCCTAGGAATAGGACCCTTGCAAAATTTCTCAAGTTTTTGACCTTTTTGACTTGGTGCGACTCAAGGGTACCAATCATATGCTTGAATCTGACTTGTCTACTATCTTGAGGGTTCACTCGCACCGTAGGAAGTATGGCTAGCTTGGCTACTGCCCAATATAAGACTCACTAGTGTGCAAATTATATAGGAGCATCCAAGTGGGGTAGTGCAGGTCGTATAGTGCATGATTATCTTAGTCTTGTGGAATTTGCCCTAGATACGGTTGGTGGGTACGATTGGAGGTATCACAAGTACCCTAAACGTACAACTAGGGAGTTATGAGTCATATAGAAACTAGTATGTAGGGTCTATGCATTGTCTTGGGTATGAGTTAGGGTACCACTCTTACCCTAGGATACAGATGGTAAAGGGAGTCGTACCCCTAAACGTGGTTTGTTTTTAATTTTAAGTCAAGGCTAGTTAGTACATTTCCTACTTCAAAGCCCTTATACTTTAATGTTATATAACCCTTGGTGGCCTCTCATAACACTTATTAAGGATATAAACTCTCTAAATACTCTCTCAAACATACTTTTGAAGATTGGAGGCTAGGGTTTCTTCATGTGTTCTTCAAAGGGCTCAAGAGTCATGTTTCTCTTCGGAATCTTCATGTAAAAGTCATTTACTCATTCCCTCATTGTTATTTCCAACTAAAGGAATGTGTAATGTGTTTTAAACATTGATTTATTAATCATGAATGGTGTTTTTCAAAATATATGTTGCGTGTCTTGATGCATAAAGTTTGGTATTGGTTTAAACTATGTTCTTACATGTTTTTGGTAATGGTTTTCATATGTAGTTAATTGTTGGTTATGGTTTAAAAAATGGGCCTTGAGTAACCCAAATTATGGTGGTTTATGCATTGGTTTTGGTCTTGGTAAAGGTATGCCCTCAATATATTTGATAAAATGCTTCAAAGAATGTTTTTACTCTACTGTTGAACTTTCATTGGAACTCTTGCATGGTTTGGTTTGGTAATGGAACTCTAAATATTTTTTGCATGGTTTAAATGATTTAAATGCATTAATTTCTTGGCATGGTCTAAAACGGTTTGGGATGGTTTAAAGGGCAAATGTTTTGGTGGTCATGGTTGGCCTATTTTGAAAACCTTGTGGGGTACATGGAAATCCCTTAAGTTAATGCATTAATGGAATTGTCTTAAATGGTTTGGAAAGGTAAAAAGGCTAAATGGGTATTCTTGTGGGGAAAATATAAGTCCCCCAATTGGTTTAATATGGTAAATGGAAGGGTACGTGTAAATCCCCATAAACCTATATGTGGTTGGCTATGGATAGTACTTGTAAGTATGGTGGTATGACGATACCTCTAATAATGTCCTTGGTAAATAAATGGTTAATGGAATTGGTTGGTTATTTTGAAATTGGTTTTAATTGGGCATTAGTGGTAGGATGTGTAGCAAGGTCGTGGAAGGTAGAGGTCTGTGGGGACCAAAACTGAAAACTCATATTTGCCGATGTGAGGTTCGTCTTAGTGACCATGTGCATGATATCACACTATATTTTGGGGGATGTACTAGTCATCCCAGGTTTTATTCCCTGGTCGTGTAACTTCACGCACTGAGGCCCTTTCAGCAGGGGGAGCAGAACCCATATATCCCGTGGGTGGTATAGGACGGAAAAGTTACACACCCTAGGTAAAGGCTTTAAAGGCATGCTAAACCCAGTTCCCTTTCCCGACATTGTTAGATATATGTATGGTTGTATGTATTATGGATGGTTTTACTTGGTTTTATAAATGGCATTATATTATCCTTATCCTGATTGAATGCTAGTGTTCACCACTAACCCGTCTACTGGCGGTTGTATAGCCACGCTATGCAGGGACCGGCCATTCTATTTCACCTGCTTAATTATCGGACAGTCGATGTTGGATTGAAGTGGTGATCTTCTATATTTCGAAAGGCATCTATTTCATGACATGGTTTACTTTACATATTTCTCGTGTTTTATAGACTTTGGTTTTAGCTATGATCGGGGGCATATCCTGACTAGGTACTCGTTGGTTAGTCTAGAGGCTTTTATGGACAACTGTGGAGTTGGGTATGGTATGGATGGTTTATGTTATATATATATATATTAATACATAGTCTTATTATCATGATATTATATTATGGTTTCTGTATTAGTTTGGGTTGGTTATTTGTTGTTGGACTTGGTTGGGTGGGACTTGGATATAGACTTATACCAAAGTCACCACATTGGTAAATACGCTATCATGTTATATGTTCTGACATCAGCCAACTCAAGGTATGCATTTGGTGGTTTGGTTTAGTAATAGGGATGGTTCTCGGTCTAGGTTAGGCTTGGGATTTCCCATCCAAACAAGGCCCTAGTTGGGGTCGTGTCACAGGGTGGACAAAGAAAGGGGTCCAAAATACATTCAGGATCAAAACAAAAATAGATATCCATATAAGGGGTCTCATAAGAGATGGTAACCCCGAGATCATGTAGACAATATACATCAGGAGAGAAGAGTTTCAGTGTACTAGTAACAACATCGGTGGATGCTTTAGAATCCTGGCGGGTGGCAAGAGCGTACAGACAGTTCCGTACAGTTCCGGAGCCAAAAGCAGAAGTAGCACCTTTTGGTGTAGGAGAGGATGAAGTAGAAACATGAATCTTATTCTCCCCAAAATAAAACTTAGAAAGAAAATCCCTATGAATAAGCCCAATTTGACAACATTAAAGAACTTGGTCCATCCCTCTTCACAAACACCATAGTGCACCTGACCACAAAATCTATAGAGAGGGGTCTATGGAGCTGACTGAGCCCTACTAGCCTGAGGGTGGGCTCCTGGTTCTCGAAACCCACTATTATACTGAGAATAAAGATCACCTAATGGATTTGGATAAGAAGCACTAGCTGTACAGTAGATCATTTTCCACCATCTCTACCACTTTGCTACTGACTTCCACCCTAATTTGAATAGTAAAATTTCTTATTTTTCTTTCACTTATCTACAGTTGCTTCTTTTTTCCTCATCCACTTGTTGCATATACACTACAAGTCTAAAGATGTACATATCCTTTTTCAACAAGGCAATCTTGCTCTCCAAAATTAACTCATGGGACAACCTAGAGGTAAACTTCCTCATTCTAGCCCTCATGCTAGACACCAATTCAGGAGCATAACGCGATAGTAGATGAAACTTCAAGCCATACTCCTTTACTATCATCCTGCCTTGCTTTAAATTCATGAATTCCTTGGCCTTCGCCTTCCTCAAATCCTAAGGAAAGAATCAATCAAAGAACATACTAGAGAAATCATCCCCAAAAGCGGACTCAGCATCGTCACCCCTAGAGTAGTCCCACTCCTCATACCGTTGATACACCACATCCTTGAACTTATAAGCTACGAACTCTATACTATCCATATCAGTGGCATGCATCATAAGGAAGATCTTTTCCTTCTCATCAATGAAATTTTAAGGATCTTTCTCAATTTTAGAACCAGTGAAAATAGGAGGACTCAGCCTTATAAATTAGCCAACACTAGTCGCCTCCGAGGATGGATCAATAGAAGAAACACATTCAGTCTTGGAGGCCACCGACTAGGTAAGCAAATAATAGACTGGCAAAACTCAGCATTAGACACACCAGTTTGGGGTGCCTGAGGAGGGATAAAGGGAACTGATAGAGATCCCTCCAAGCAATCAGAAGCAGTGACCCTCGATTAGGTCAGAATTTCTTGAGTAGGATGAGTTTCATCCATATTGTCCTCATACGGGACAAAACAGTTTCCATGAACATCAGATCTTCTGGGAGGCATGATCTGAAAATTAAACATATGGAGATTAGAGAAGATTAAAGACCTTAGACTCTAAAGCTCGAAATAGAACAACAAGAAAAGAAAACATTCCTAAATGTCTTGTAGCCTCTCCCTTATAAGTGCGGAACACTACAAACCCATAAATGAGACTCTACTTGAAAAGGCTTTGTTGGGTACCCAATGAGACCAAACCTAGGCTCTGTGACACGGCCCGACCCCGAGCCTTGTCGTAATGTGTATCCCAAGTCCAATCAGAACTGAGGACCACCCCCTGTTACCAAACTCAACCGCCTCTATCCAGCCTTAGATAGGCTGAACTTAGAACATATAACAAGATAGCCATGTTGTTCTCATTAAGACTCTGGGATGGGACACAACCATGACCGACCCAACCGAGTCCAACCCTACTTCACCAACTGCCCAACTATACCAACCAAAACCATAGACCATAAACCAAAGGGAATACAAAACTATAACATGAAAATAAATCCTAAAATGTAATAGGATGGAAAAACTAACAATATCGTCCAATGATGGCAGCCCACCGGCTTATACCAATGCCAAGCCAACACTAATACTGATCCTGGCCAGACCAACCCCTAGAAGTACCACAAAGCCTCTATCCAAAAGATTTAAAAAATTTGGTTGGGACATGCCCCCAACCATGTTCAAAACCAATATCCAAGATAAAAGAAAAGTGTTTAAAAAAATCCATAAAATGAAATTATGTCTTTTAAAAGGATAGAAGCTCACCACTTTTGTCCAAATGCTGATACTGAATTCACGTGCCAGACAGAAAGAGTAGAATGTTGATTCCTGTATAGCATGGGTAAACAGTCGCCAGTAGATAGGGTTAGCAAATGACTGGTAGCATGAAACTCAGGGTAAGGATAAAATAATGCCAGTCATAAAGCCAAGTAAAACCATCCACAATGCATACAACTATATATATATATGTGTCGGTAAAAGGGACCGATTTTAGCATGCACTTAAAACCCTTACATGTGCAGTGTAGCTTTGTCGTCCTAACCACCTACGGGCGACATGGGTTCAGATCCCCCTGCTAAAAGGGTCTCTATACGTGTCACTACACAATCGGGAAATATCCTATGGGATGACTAGTACATCCCTCCAATATAAAATGTGACACTCACACGTGGTAATCAAAGACCCCTCACATCATCAAATATGAGTTTTGGGTTTTGGTCCCCTCGGGAGAGCCACCTTCCACGGCTTAGCTAAACTTCCCACCATTAATACCCAATTAAAACCATGTACAAACAATCTATTTATCATTTATTAACCAAGGAAAATTTCAGTGGTATCATTATACCATCCCTTACTTGCAAGTAATATCCATAGCCAAACTATTTAAGTTAAGAGGACCTTAGGTGTCTTTTCCATATACCATATTAAATCTAGTTGGGACAATTCCATGTTCTCCAAAAGTATAACCATTTAACCTTTTCAAACTGTTTAAACCATGCATAAATCCTTTACCAAGTTTAAAACATGAAAGAGTTCCATTAGAAGAAGTCAATGCAATAAACATATCTTTATAAGAATTTTATCAAACACCTTGGGGGTACAATATAACCAAAACCAATTCCAAAGACCATTAAGCCATTACCATGCAATCCAATTGTCCAAAACCACCATTAATACATATAAAATCATAATTAAAACCATAACCAAGCATTCAATATCCAAACCCCCAATAATAGTTGAAAAACATAATCATGAAATAGTAAAACCATGAAATCAATCATATAAACCATGCCTTTAGTTGAAATTACAATGAGGGAAGAGAATCAAGCCTTAAACTAAAAAATTGATGGAAATAAATCGCCAAAGCAATCCCCAAAGCAATCCACAAGATGAAACTCTAGCTTCCTTGAGCCAAAAGATCTTGAGAGAATTATTGGATGTTTAGGAATAATTTCTATGTGTTAATGAATAGAATAATAGGGTGAATAACCTATTAAGTATATTAGGAGTTGTGGGTCCTAATTAGGGTAAGTAGGGAAATGTCTAAAATACCCTCACTTAAATTTCTTAAAAAATCATCACAGGGATACGGCTGACCCTCTTATGAGTCGTACCTTTCCTTATGATTGGATTCTTCCAATCGTACCCAGGCCTTAACCTCTGTATCATACACTTCCAGTATAAGACTTATCCAGCCAAGTCATAATCTCAGCATATGATTCGTACCCATGATTTGTATATGTGGTAAAATGAATTTCCAGAAGGATCAAACACTAGCCACGATATGAATCACCGATACAACTCATACCAAGCCTTATGATTTGTAACCTAAGTCATAACTATTCCAGTAATCAAAACCATCCCACCAAATAACACTGGTCAGTATACGATAGGACCATTCCATTCATACCCCAGCATACAGCTCATACCCATGAGTCGTATAGGGTCCAGAGAATGAATTTTTAGGAAATTTTTTAAGGGTAAGAAACCCAAGATGTTTTACTCTAATACCATCTTTGTCAGGACCCAAACTAAAGCTTAGCAGTGAAGGGTTTCTCATGTCACACGTGGATTGGAGATCACACCTTACACTAAAACAAACCAAACACAATATCCCCAATGTCGAATAAATTCTTAATATATAACAAGAGAGGTTCAAATAATAGGGGGTATATCAATAACCGATAACCATCAACTATCCATAACAACCGACCAACATCATCCAAGTCTATAGTAATCAAACAAAGCCTTCTAACACAAGAACCAAAAATCAGTTTTTCTTAAGACATATCCCCGACTCTAACAGATGACAATGATAATGAAAATGATAATGTTAATGATATGTGTAAGCCTTCCAAAATATGAAAGATCATCAATTAACCACAATAAACCAAAAAATCAATTTGATCCACCAAACTCTATGCAAGAATAGTAGAGGTATCTCTGGTGCCTGCATCGCATAGGGATACAGTATCTTGAGATGATTAGTGGGTGAACACTATCATGTAACTCAAGGATAATGATAACATAATTTCAGGATCAACAGTTAAAAATCATTCACAACTAATGTACAGAATTGAATGTATATACATATATATCATATGTTGGGATAAGGAACAAGGCTTAATATGAACTTTAAATCTTTTAGCCTAGGTTGTATAGCTCAACCCTCATAACATACAAAGGTACACATGGGCTATATGGGCCTAGCTCTCCCTCAACTGGTAAGGCCTCAGTGTGTGTGGCTGCACAAACCAGAGAGTATACATATTCCCTATAGGGGACTCGAACCTCCCTATATATCAAGGTGACACGGGTACCAGATAATGTAATATAATATGGGGGGATTCGAACCTCCTAATCATATGATAATAATATTAAGGAGGACTAAAACCTTTCGATCATATATACCCCTACATCTACAATTGCAGTTTCCAGTATGGGTTCCTCAGGACCACCACTTCCATGACTAAGCTACAAAATTCTTATTAAAGCCTAATTAAAACAATTATCACATATTTTTATTCATTGAACCATATTTCACATTAAGGCATACATTGTTGGTATCTTTATACAAACTACACTTGCAAGGTAACAATAACATGCCAAACAATTACAACACTTAGGGGATTCACAACCCCCTTGGTTCAATTACACAATAACTTGTGAAAACACAAAACCCATAGGGTTTGATTTAAAACCATTATGTATGTTATGTTTTTCACATGATTCAAATATCAAGAGTAGTTTAATATACATACATTTCATATTCAAAACCAATTATACAAATCTGGAGTTGAAGTCATAAAACCTTCAAAAGTCACAAGTTTGGGAAAATCACAATTCCCTAGTTCATTCACCATACCCATGCACCCATAAGTTCAAAACTATAATTAAAGCATGAATAATCATATGTAAACTATGGAAAACATTGTTCAATCAGTAAGCATTCAAAATCCTCAACCCTTATTTTAAAACTAATATTAATATCTCATGAACAATAATTTAAAACATATGTTTTTAACAAATTAACAATGACGAAAGAGTAACATGCCTGAAATACCAAGTTTCACAGAAAGAATTCAACCCTTGGGCCCATTGATGACCTATTTCTTGGAAACCCAAAATATGGCTACTTGAGAGAACTTGAGAGAGCTTTGAAGTGTTTTAATACATGATTAATGATAAATAACCCCCCCCCCCCCCAAGTTCTTTATGAATATGTGATTTTAATTGGGTGAGAAGGGAATTGTCATAATTTCCATCAAATAAAAAGATAAAATTTAGTTATCAATAACTACGGATCACCATACAATTCATATAGACTCATTATAACTTGACACCCTTCTTCGTGGACATGATAATTCCTAAGATACCCACATACTAGTGATTGTACAACTCAGCTTGTACCACTTGTAATGGGACCCTATGACTCATAGCGTCTAGTTGTAGTCAACATAAAACCCAACCCAGTAAACAATGGATATCCTATGATTTTTACCTAATGACTCATAATAAGTCCTTATGAATCTTAGTGAGCCACTCGTACTTAGAGAAGAACTTTGCTACATACTTACTAATTTGGTTACAATTGGGTCTCTAGGACCCATTAAGACTCCCTACACCTTGTATATCTAAGTTGTACTCAGGACAACAACTCAAGCACCATTCACTGGAAACCTTATTACTAGGGTCACATAACCCATCAAGACACCCTACAACTCATAAGGGTAATTCATAGTCAAGAAAGTTAGGATAAAATTTTAGAAATTTTCAAGGACTAAAAATACAGGTCATTACTAGAAGTATAGTAGTACAATAGATAGGGGAGTGGATGTTATATGATGTAAAGTACTCCTTTATTTAAGACCTCAGGTTGTTTGATGACGGTGATAGGATAAATTCGTATCATTAGATGGGTGTAGAGTATAGGGTCCCATGGCTTACACTAGACCTTTAACTTTGAGTTAGGATTTAACATAGAAATATATATGTAGTTATAATTAGGCCCTCATAGTTATATGTTTCATGGGGGAATTAGGCGATTAAAATGAAGGAGTATTGTTTTCATAGATGAAAAGGATAGTGGAGAAGCGCAGTTATATGTATGGGTTACTAGATACTTTATTTAGGGTGGAGGAATCTACTTGTGAAGATGAAGAAGAAATGAACTCCAAATATCTATTCCTATTTTCTACTTGGAATAATCGTACTTAAGGTATGCGATTCCTTGGTATCTTTTTTTTCTGACTTTGTTAAAGAAAATTTTGTTTTCTTTATATCTTTGTTTTTTTTCTTTGTTAAAGGTAAGGGTGGTTTTGTACTATGTTTGTGTTAATGGATGACCTATCTCGTTATTTGAGTATGAATGATTTTAAATGGGGAATAATGAAACACCCTAGATTTTTGGTCCTTGAAAAACACCTGAGCCTTAGGCTCAGTGTCTTATATACGAGTCACCATATGATTCATAAGGTGTCTTGAAGGGTCATAGAACCCTACTCATAGGGAGTCTAATAAAGATTTCCTAATTTATTACCTTGGTTAGAACTGGGAGGTTATGAGTCATAATGACTCTATACGAGTTGAAATGTACCAATTGTAGGGTGACTAGTGTGTTACTCAAATTCTTCTATCTTGGTTATGACTAGGACCTAACAAGTCATATAGTCTCTTGATAAGTCATATGGTGTGATTCGTAGAGTCACCAGAGAGGGCTCCCTTAGCTACTGTCAAGACTATTACTCATGGTGACAATTCGTGGTGAGTCCTTAAGAGTCATATTGTGACTCGTAGTCATTATCAATAATTTTTTAGCTTATGATGAATGGAACTTTGGACATTTCCCTCTTTTCCCACTTAAGACACATGACCAAAAAAAACCTTTGCAGTATTATTTTCATGCTTTATAAAATCAAAACACTCTCTGAAACTCCCTTAAATCCCTAAGGCAAGAACAAGCTAGGGTTTTAAGAAATTGGCATCTAGAGCTTCCAAGGGCTGATTTCTCTCTGTAAATCTTGATATCTCTGGAATATTACCCTCCCCTAAGTATTATTAGTTTAAATAATGTTTTCAAAAATTGTCAATCGTGTGGTTTTAATGTTTGTTTTGGAACATGGGTTAAGGGTTCTTGAATGATTTTTTTCTTAAATGATGTTCCCATGCTTTATGGTTTATACATACTTGCTCACATTTTATTGATGGTTTTAAGCTTATGGGGTGCATGAGCATAGTGAATAAACAAGGAGATTTTGATTTCCCTTAATTTTGAGAATATTGATAATTGAATATGTAATAACCTCAACACTATCTTGTGAAATTGATTTTGAACATGAAATTATGCACATTAAACTATTATTTAACTATTGCATATCATAAAAGGCCTATTAAAACTTAAATATGTTTGAGTTTCAATTAACTAAATGGGTTTGAGTCCCAATTGACTAAATAGGTTTGAGTCCCAATTAGTTAAACATTTTGAGGTCCTGTTGGTTGATAGGTTAAAGTCCTATTTGGCTAAATATATTGGATTCCTATTTGCTATTGGGTTAGATTCCAAATGGATAAATGGGTTAGATTTCCATGGGTTAAGGGGTTAGAGACCTTATTTTCTAGATAGCTTAGTTTGGTAAAATGATAAGCTTACTAATGTAAGGGAATAATGATATCTTTGATGAGCCAAAATGAAAGACTCCTTGCTTAGTAATTGAGAATGTGTATAAATATTTTAATTGGTCCTAAAGGGGGTGGTATAGCAAAATCGTGAAGGTGGAGATCCTAAAGAACCATAACTAAAAACCATGTTTATCGACGCAAAAGTCTATATGATCGGGTGGTTTGAGTCCCCCTTATTACATGATCGAGTGTTCATGTCACCCGTGTTATATGACAAGGAGGTTCAAGTCTAATGTGCATATATTTTATGATTATTCTCTATTTTGTGCGGCTACCCGCACTGGAGCCTGACCAAGGGGTAAGATCTAGGGCCCTTATAGCCCTTGGGTACTATTAAGATGATTAAGCTACATAATCTAGGTTAATGTTTTACTTTATTCTAAGTTGTGTTCCTTATCCAAGAATTTGATATATATATATATATATATATATATATGTATGTATGTATATGTATCAAATTATGTGTATTAGATTTGATTGATTTTTAAACTATTAATATTAGAATTATTTCATCCCTTACTTGAGTTATATGCTAGCACTCAACCCGCTAACTATCTCCAAATATTATACTCTTATGTGATGAAAGAACCAAAAATAATTTTACTTTCTCTGCATAATGATTAGGTGATTGTGGGATAGCTCATGAGTCATATTGAAGTGGTGAGCTTCCATACTTTGGAAGACCTCATTTCATATTCTGGTTACATCATGTCATAGACTATTCTATTGGTTATTTTGGCTATTGTTAGGGGCTTGTCCAAGCCTAAGACATTTGTTGGGTTTTTAGAGGCTTTATGGATTATTGTAGACTAGGTACTGGTTGCTGATGTATCTTAGACTTTTTGAGATTATCTTTATCTATCTTGTTATATGTTTAAAATTCAGCCAGTATTAGTGTATTGTGTTCTATTTGACTTGGCAAAGGGGGTGGTTTCTGGTCCACAACATACTTGAGATACCCACTATAGCCAGGCCCTGGATAAGTTCATTAAAGTCCTGACGATCATAGAAGGTAGAGTTCCTATAAAACCTTGCAGTGTTTTTGGAATAGGTCTTTAGGACATGGCAGCCATTCTTGATTATAAGAGGTAGTATATTAGATATTCTAGGAGCTTGTCTTTATTATGACGAGATGGGATATAGGTTTTAAGAGTTCCCCAAATATGAGTTGGTCTTTCGGATAGAGTTAACATATATTCCCACCAACTTAGAATTCTTGAGGTGGGCTGTGACTGTAGGATAGATGATGTTGTAGTAGAGAGGACTCTCAATTTTAGTTGGCCAGCCATTTAGGCTTAGTTCATATTTCTCAGAAGGGTTAGAACTTGACTATAGAAAGATTAGTCTCTGTCCTAGAGAGAGTATCTAATGTTGGATTATTAGTCATTCTACTCATCCAGATCAGCCTCATGATAATTATGGTACCTTCAGTCAGAGATAGTGTGCTTGGCATCTTGGTTGATGATTCAGTCAGTCAGTCTGAGTTTAGACCCTTTCAAATATGTTCTCCCTTAGATCTATTAGGTATGTGACTATGGATTTTAGCATGATAGGTGTATTCTCATTTCCTGTATTTAGCTTTTTTTTTCCTTTATTTGTATTAAGGTCTTCCTACCCGTTGATGATTGTATGCCTTGATGAGTTCATATTGGTTATTGTGTGCCTTTTTATTGAAGTCATGATTATGTTACTACCTATGTGGTTTATTTGATTTATTAGTAGATGGAGTAGATTTGTACTGATATTTTCTCCCTATGGGTGTAGCATTTGGGTTCGAGTCCGATTTATCTTGGCATATTGGCCTTATTGTGGCTTTTGAGTGGTTCTTGTAATTGATTTTTATTTTTGGTACAACCTATTCATTATATTGATGTTTATATTATTGTGGCTATTGTTGTCATTACTTACTTTTATTTATCCTCACTGTGTTGCTATTTAGACTAGCATTATCTAGATAGAATTCCATTTTTTGTGGTTCTTATTTGGTGGCTTGAGCAGCTATAGTCTGATTTGATGATTCCTTCCCAATATCAAGGCAAGTTTGATCATTTTTCTCTTTTGTTGGCTTTGTTAGATTGATTGTGGAGTTAGTTGTGGTATCAAAGGTCAGTTGACCTTTTGTGGTTCTATATGATTCTAGTGATAGGAATTTAGTTATATTGCTCATTCATGTGTTTGATATTCATAGACTTGCCTTCTGAGTTGCAAAGGTTTTTGCATTAGCCATCCCTTATATATAACCTATTTTTGGAGCTTGTCCAGTTTTGGATTTTTTCTTTATTTGTGGTTATTTCATCGCCCGATAGTGGTGTTTATATTGATGTAATATTGTCGTAGATTCATCTCCTTAAGATGGTTTGCTCTTGGTACTAGTGAGGATATTGGATACTCTTTTCTTGCTGTGAAATAGTTTTTGTCTAAAGTAATGTTAGAGAGTTAGAGGCAGGTTTTCTTCCCTGTGATCGCTTCTTGAGTTGGCAAATAAAAAATTCTTCATCTTGAGTTTCTTGGTTTATTTTTTGATTGTGATCTTAACATTGACATAAGTGTTAGGCTTAGTACTTTTTTTCGTTCTTAGTGAGGTGATTCATGGATTGTTTGAGTTAATTTTGCCCTACTTTGGTGGATTTTGGAAATACCTAATTAAGAGTTGGTTTGGACTTATAATATTTGGTGGAGTGCATCTCCTTGATGATATATGCCTATGTCTATTCTTTACTAAGATGGAGTATTGAACTAGTTATTTGTTGGCTAATATTTCATTTCTATGAGTTGGTAGAGTTTTTTCTATTATTAGTGTGGTTTGTAACCTTACGCGAGTCCTTGAGTATGTTTTGGTGGTTCATTCCCTCTAACGAATATGTAGTGGGTTATTAGCATTTCTCAGTCAGTGATTTATCCTTCGGTATAATTTCTATTCTGTGGCTCAGCTTTTTGTTTAAAATCTTATAGTAGCCATTTGGAAGTTTTGATAGATTTGGAGTATAATTTCCTACCCGTCTTCAAGTTTGATTTGGTTAGTTGAGATCGAGTGATTCAGCCTTCATGCTAAGATTTTTTCTTAAAGTTGTACATCTTGAGTACAGCCTTTGTTTTAGATTTGTCTCGATTTGGATTTCATTTATAGGCTGGTTGAGTAGTGTAGCCATCATTTTAGATTTGTCTCAGTTTAGAATTCATTTATAAGTTGGTTGAGCTTACTCTGTGATTACATATTCTATCTTCAACTTCTATTAGATTATAATGGGTAAGTATTTAGATGATAGCCCATGGAACAGGCTTTGGTCCTTTCATCTTTGACCATAGGTATTCAGTCTTCTTTGGGGATTTTGGATGATATACTCGGTAGGAGTAATACACTTGTGTTGCATTCAGTGTGGTTTCATCCTCTATTCATGGGAAATCCCTGAGAGGATTGTTCACTGACTAGTAGCTATACCTTGATCTTTTGGATTTTAGTTTGATTACCATTCGGACTAGTTGTAGCATTGGCATAGATTACATTCCTTAGTAATCTCCATTGGTGTTCCCATATAGTTTGTTATGGTCATATTTTCATGTTTGCTATGTGGTCTTTCAGTAGAACAACTTCAGTTCTTTGAGTCTTCTATGATGAGATTGTACAGATAAGACTCAGGTGATTTTTCTTCAAGTATGGAGTAGCTAGTAGTGTGAAATAGTAAAGGATGGTTATATTTGGATTTGGAGTCAGCTAAAAGACTCATGCCTTGGTTTTCTTTTAGTCTTAGATAAGCCTTTGTTGGACTGTGCTTATTTCACAATGGTATCAGTGTGTTATGGTTTAGATTAGTATGCATCAACCTTTTTCGATTCAGTTGGAGGCCAGTTGATGGCTGAATTTGAGTTTTGTCTGTTTAGAAGTTAAGTGAGACAGCTGGTTAAAAAAGGGATACATATGGCAAAATCCCTTGGGAGTGCTCTCTTCTTAGAGGTTATTTGGGAGGTCATTCTTGGAGCATGTAGGTCTAGTACCTCATTCTTTTGAGCTTTTGAAATCATCCTATCCATTGACTTTCGAGGATGAAAGTCCTTTTACTAGTGGAAATTGTAATGACCCTTCAGTTCATTTCCTTGATTTACATGTATTTTCGGCATTTCAAGCCTTCCCATAGTGGCTACAAGTCATTTATGACTTACAAGAACTGTTGATTCGATGATCGGGTAATTTATTTGGATTTTAGGCTCATTTTCCTATTTTGGAGCTTTTATTAGTTAGGATTTGGTCTCGGACTAAAAAACGTAGTAGATGACCTTAGATGCAAATTCTTACTATGCCACCATTTCTGAACTATTGATTTTACGCTAGGTAGATCATTAGTTTGTGTCTTGAGGCACTCGAGCTCATTTCGACCTATGGGTCAAAAAGTTAAAAAATTGAAAATTTGGGTGTCCCCATATTTTATCAAAAAGACCTTGGATAGAAAATCTAACTTCACCATCGCATTCAAAACATCGAATTTAGTGTGGTTACCTAGTTCATTTATGTATATCAGATTCTGAATAGATCTCAAAGCCTTGGCGGAAACTTTGAAATTTAAAAGTTCCAACTGATAGTTGGTGCCTCTATGATCTCACCTCTTGAATAGCGATTGGACCTAGTGTGTAGAGAAGATAGTGTGATCGCACTAAAGACTGTTATGATTGCAACACCTGCTCCTGACCCCAATTGTGCAATTGCAATATCTGAGTACCGAGAAGGGTATAAATAGACCCCTTGGTTCGTATATTTTCTCATTTCAACTCATGTCTTGAGAGCCAAAAACCCTAAAAGAGATGTAAATCTTGGTGTTAAGCTTGTAGATACTTTGGGGGAGCTTGGTTTTCCATTATTTCATGATATTCCTTTGAATTCATGGTAAGTTTCCTACAATATCTTAATAAATTCTTAGAAATTAGGGCTTTGAATTCCTAAACCTTGGGGGTTGATATAAGACCCAACTTATGTTCCATCTTAAATTTTGAGCGCAACTTCCTTGTCCTTCGAGGGACCTGATGATGATTTAAATTTTTGGATTCTTTTAGTGGTCCCTAAAGGCCCATTCTAGACCCAAAATTCAACCTAACCCTTAATTTCGAAATATGGGACTTATTTTACTCCTAATAATAAGTAGGTTATGATTTTGATAGCGTAAAGAAATTTCTAGATCATGGAGTAAAGACGGAAGTTTGGTGAACAATTTAAGGATTTGTAGTTCGTCTTCGATATAGGCTTCTGTCTACTCTTTTTTTGTAAAATGATGTGTTTTATATATTGCATGTGAATGTTAAGATTGATTATGGGGAGAATGAATTAGTCTTGAATACTAAAGTTTAGGGATTCGATGATGGTTTGACCCATAAGACGAAATGCTTATTACACTTTTAGAATCTTATTGCTATCTCCCTAGATTGAACTAATTCATAGAATGGACTTGATATGATGCTAGGTTTGGGATTTGGTTTAAGCATTAGAAGCATGGTCAGTATGATTGTAACACCCCAAGTTTTGGAAACTGAAAATTTTAAAGTTTTGAGCTCACTGTCCAGGGTACGACTTAGGTGACAAGTTGTGAAGACTTCTTACTAGTCGTATGGTCCCAGTCGTAGCCTAACCAGCAAGTTGACCAAAGTTTTTGTCCTGAGTATGACATGGACCTCACAAGTCAGGGGGAGACATTACATGTCGTACGGTGAGACTCATGGTCCAACCAGTGTGATGGTCGATTATTTCTGCTATAACGATACCTATAACCCTATGAGTTGTCATCTATGGTCATGAGTGGTAGGGTGGGACTCGTGAACTTAGCAGTAAGGTTTCCCTGAGTCACTTCCCAGACTACGAGTCTAGGAAATGACTCGTGTATAGCCGTGAATACTCATGACGTAACTCGTAACGACTGGCGACAATTTTCTTGTGTTTTAATTAGGGGCACTTTGGTCATTTCCTCACTTCGTCAATTATAACCCACGATCATATAACACCTTTACGGTCTTATTATCATAAAAACACATATTAAATACACTAATATCCTCTCTTAAATTCCCCAATCAAAAGCAAAGCTAAGGTATCAAGGGTTGGTCACCTAAGGGCTCAATGTGTGGGTTATTCTTCAAACTCTCAGTGTTCTCAGACATATATCTCTTCCCCAAACTTGTATTTATTATGGAATGTAATGGATTGATATTCCCATGGTTTTTAAGTGTGGTTTTGGAATTTGGGTTGAGTATTTTGGATTGCTATTTGTTTAAACGATATTCCTATGGTTTACATGCAATTGCTTATGCATTATTGATAGATTTTGAAACCCATTGGGGTGCATGGGAATACTGATGGTATGGGGTTCATGGATTTATTCTATGAGTCGTATAGAATTAATCGTAGCCAACCCAGTATAGGTGCCAAACTTTCTGCCTTGATCACGACTAGACTCAATGAATTGTAAGGACTCTATAAGAGATATAAGCTACTAATTGTAGTGTGACAAGAGACCATTACCCAGGTGTTTGTCTTGGTTGCGACTATGACCCCATGAGTCGTATGGTCATTTAATAAGTCATGGGGTGTGAGTTTTAGGGTTACAAGAGACAACTCCTTTAGCTACTTTCCAGGATACGACTCATGGTAATGAGTCGTAGTATGTCTTTACGAATCGTAGGGAGACTCACCATCATTAGAGATAAATTTCCATCTTTTAATTAAAAGAACTATGGATATTTCCCTCTTTCCCCACTGGGGACCCTATTTTCAACACTTATCAATTGCAAGCACTATGTCAAACTCTCTCAAATTCCAAAATTAGAAGAAAAGGCTAAGGTTTTAAGAAATTTGTCATCTAGGGCTCTAATAGTGATTTCTTCTTCAAAATTTTGGTGAATAAGGAATGTATCTCATTCTTTAAATTTGTGTTTTCATTATTGCATGAATTGGTTTAATGTTCACATGGTATTGATGTTGGGTTTTGAATGATGGGTTGAGGGTTTTGGAATTAAATTGTTTAAATTTTTTTTCATATGATTATTATAGATTTATTATGCATTGAATTGATGATCTATGAAATCATTGGAATGCATGGGAATGGTGAATGAAGTAAAGGTGCAAGGATTCCCCAAATTTTCAAATATTACAAATAGAGGAACAATGATTCCCCCAAACAACTAGATTTTTGTATTAAAATTGATTAGAACCCTAACCCACTTGCATAAATGGTTTTGGAATGTGCATAATAATTTGTCTTGGACTATTTTTATTAAAACTAATTCATTTCATAAATGGCTAAATGGATAATAATGATCTTGAAAAACTTGTGGGATACAAGGAATCCCCAAAGTGGGTTTAATAATGGAGGTTGGGGGTACAAGGAATCCCCAAATAATGGCTTAATGACATACGCTTGCAAGATTTATTCGGTATGACAATACCACTTGATAATACCTTAATAATTGACTCCTTGAATTAATGGATGGGTTATGCAATAAAATGTTGTAATTGGAATTAAAGAGGGTCATATAGCCAGTTGTGAAGGTGGAGGTCCTGAGAGACTGATATTGGGAACTCAGATTGTAGGCGTGAGGATTGGCCTTGATGATTGTGATCTTGTATCACACTGTATACATTTACATTATGAATGGCGTAGGGTATGAGGAATCCTCGTCCTTTTATAATATCTCTAGTTCATGCGGCCAACATTCACTAGGGCCCGACCAAGGGGAGACACTGGACTTATATAACACATGGGTTATTTTTATATTGGTCAACCTACACAATCCATGTAAATGATTTAAAGTTTATGTTAAGTCTTGTTCCCTACACTATCATGTGATATATAAACAGGTATATGCATATGATTGTGTGCATTGGATTTTGACTGATTTTGAACTATTGATCATGGTATTATTTTACCCTTTTATCCCTAAGTTACTTGCTAGAGATAAACCCGCTAACCGTCTTCAGATGTTGTATCACCACGCGATGCTGGATACGAAGAACCTTCTACTTTTCATGCATAGTGATAGGATTTTAGGGTGTCGGCAGTTAGCTTGAAGTGGTGAGCTTTCATTCTTCGGAAGATCTTCATTTCTTGGTTTTTCTATTCTCTTATGTCATCACCTATTCATAAGGTTTCTTTTGGCTACCGTTGGGGGCATGTCCCGACTTCGAGTATATTCAATTTTTCGTAATATTTGGTAATGTCCAAGCTACACCTTTTCTCAAAAGATGACAAGATTGCTCTCAAATATAGCAACCAAATGAAGGTTGGGGTTGAATCCCAAGGGATTATGTGGACCATGGATTTCAAATGCTATAATCAATGGAAAAAAAATTGGAAAAGTAAATAGGGTGATTTAAATGGAAGTATCGAATAAGGAGAAAATATAAACGTTAGTTGTGATCAGTATTGGTGAACACTAGGATTGTGTTCCCCCTAGCTTCTAAACTTTGTAGGTTTATCGTGCTTTGTTGAACCAACCTGATATCTTGCATGCAGAATCGATAAGTTATGTACCTTCTATAGTCTTTTGGATGAGTAGAAGGATTTCACCCTTTACCTTTTGAGTCTCAGGATGTTCCTTTACTAACCCTTATCTTGATCCCTGTTAAATATTACCTTTTTAGTTTCTAGTTATTAGATGAAATCTAACCA
The DNA here is from genome assembly GCF_002878395.1 of Capsicum annuum. Classification (NCBI taxonomy): domain Eukaryota; kingdom Viridiplantae; phylum Streptophyta; class Magnoliopsida; order Solanales; family Solanaceae; genus Capsicum; species Capsicum annuum. The sequence goes on from NC_061119.1 coordinate 110,851,674, forward strand.
TCTTACTACGATAAACCCTAGATGCGTGGATCGATAGTTAAACTCCAAATTATTGTTGTATTTATCATTTCCTAGTACCTACTCCTCTTTAAGAGTAAGTTGCAATAATCTAGGTGGGATCCTCATGTTTGCCACCCATTAAGAAAACTATTATATAGAAGATAAAGCAATCCATGCATGGGTATCGATTTATAATAACAATACCACTTTCCCAACTTTGTCAATCTGCCAGGGTTTTCACAACCCTAGCTATGGGTTTCTAGTCGTACATGCTTACGAAGAAATCAACAACATTCATAATCGAAATCATAGATGAAATCACAATAATAAGAAGTAGAGAACCCATAACGATAAATAGATTAATTAACCAATGTCAATACAAAACAATCCCAAGATAAAAATCGAATCTTGGAATCAAAATATATTTGTGATTATCAAAAGTGTATTCTATCTACTAAAAACACATAAAGGGTATTTATTGTACATGAGGAAACCCTAAAACCAAAGCTCGAATAAAAAAGGAAAAAATAGGGTTGGTGGCCACATGTGGTCTTTACTATTCCTTCACCCAGGAAGCGGGTAGCACATACGATCTACACTTGCGCACTGACCCTGGGTATAGGTAGTACCTGTGGTTAGTAGGGTGAGCGCAGTTACAAGCCACGAAAACCCATGGAAATAATCTTGCAAGTCACCCCTCGAGATTTTGGACTTCTAGCACTTGATTTGCCTACTTACGGTCTAGATGTTGACTTAGTAATTGTTGAAAGTCATCTTTTCAGCTCTTCTTCAATTCTCGAACATGCTTTGATCACAAACAAGATGAAAAGTATCCCAAACATTTTCTCCAAAAGTACCAAAAACACCTCTTATAACCTTTTTCACGAACTTAGCATAAAAAATATGATTTCATACAAAACATATCCAAAACGCATCATATATAACAAAACAATATCAAAAACTTGCATATTTTCCTTATTTTAAGCATCGAAAGTGCTATATTTATAAAGCATGTCAACACCATCAACTTAGAACGTTTGCATATCCTCAGTAAACAAAACAAAAACAATGCTTAACTAGGAGAATCTAAGTTATTCAAGGAAGTCAGTAAGCACTTTAAGCTCAGAACACAACACCCTCTCTAATCTTACTTTTCTAAACCAATTGCGTATGAACATGAATCCCAACAATGTTACCCAATGAGATCAAGGTATGTAAATTACATTAGCAATAGAAAACCCCTCATATATACAAGTTTAATTAACTAAAACAAGCAAACAGCTAGCAATATGACTCAAGTACCCTCACAATAAGGATGTCCAACTCACTCATATGAAATAATACATGTCAATGAAGGGACAGTCAAGAGAAACTCACACTTAAAAGAGAAGTTCCAATGAATGCATGTCAAATACCATAGGATTGCACTTATTTTCTTTACCTTAGTTTTTAGATAATTAAGTTAGTATCACTATAGGACTTTTCTCGGCTTGTAATGTAGGAATGGGGCCTTGCATGGAACATATGGAAATATCAAGTGACTAAGCCTCCTTGGCACTACACTAACCTTGGGGTCTAACTTACTAGCTATTTTTCACTTTATTTTCTCCCTTTTTATTCTTTATTGCACATTCATGTTCGGTGTGGTCTTTTATTCTCTCTTTTTCACTTTTTCACAACATTTTTTGCTTTATCTTTTTCTGTTAGACCTAGCCCTACTAACTTTTTCTCTTATTTTACCCTTTTACATACCCACTTTACAAAATGTACCCCTATGATAGCCACCCTAAACTTAGGCATTTTGCCTAAGTTGAGATGCATAATATCCAAGAAGGACTAAGGCCAAAACGGGTTCATTATAGCACAAATGGGAGGGTGTACAGGTGAAACAAGAAAAATAGGCTACAAATCTTAAAACAAGGATCAATGGATACAATTCACACATGGAAGTTCATTTAGGCTAAAAGTGGACTGGAATGAAAAAATGGCATAGGATCGTTTCCTCACCGACTATCTTTCAACCTAGACAAGACTAACCAGGCATGTTCTGAATTCAACCCATAAAGGGAACTTGGTAATATCTCACACACACATGAAATAGAGTCAATATTACAAGATACTACCTATCTGGTTCATGCAATTATGAGTAGGTGATTATTATGTCCCTCATCCTAATGTTATAACAAGATCCATAATGTTCACACATATACATTCACATAATTCTAAAACATAAAATTTCAAAGGGGCATTAAAAATCAATCAAAACATAACTACATCCCTAAATACTTAAAAATCTCCTAATTACACGAAAACAAAACACAATACAATGCAAAATTATCCTAGACATGCCGGTCCTACAACCATACCACTGTCAACAGGAAAAGAATCATGGAAATAAAAACTCAAGGCGGCTATGATACATCCCATCCATAACTAAAAATTGTGCACTATCCCTAATGTATTAAAATACTAGAAAACAAAGGGAATGAGGACATATATAAGACACACTAGGAGTCTATTTCATGATCTTTCCTAGATTGAGGTATATTACCAGGGGAGGCCATGGTGGTGGTGGTGGTGCACTATGAGAATATGCAACCGCAGCTAGCTCAGTGCACCTCTACCTATCAATAAATGCAGTTCCCGTTTAATCATAAGTGGCATTTTTTAGGGCTTGCTCATATGGCCTATCTGGATTCAGTAATTCCCCTACTCGATCTCTCTTGGTCCTAGCTATGGGAACTGCCACATAATCTATAGTAAATACATCAATTATTAGGACCATCCAAAGGAGAAAGCTTAATAATTGGGGATACAACTAAAGGAATGGATAATATATGGCTCTCAATGAGAGAGAACACCTATGCTCACAAGATATCCACCTCCTCCCTCGTATGTTCTAGATTTGACATCTCAATCTCTGTAAACCAGTCTTTTGCACATCTCTTATTAATGCTTGGTTCATCTGTTACACTGGCTTTTGTAGCAACATCCTCATCTGTAGTGTCTATATACACACTACTCGCATATTGTCTAGCTAATGCACTATCATACACAGACCAAACACTACCTGCTCATTATTCAGTTTGAAGGTGATCTCTCCCAAGTCCATATCAATCAATACCCTACCAATGGATAGAAAGGGTCTACCCAATATAATGAAGGCTTGAGAATTCACCTCACAATCAAGAACCATGAAATCAGTGGGGAACATAAAGGATGCCATCCTTACTTCTACATCACATATGACATCCACTAGTTTCTTCACAGATGAGTCAGCCATCAATACCTTTATGGATGTAGGTTTTAGGTCCCTCATCCTCAATATCTTGTCCACAACCAGTGGCATCATATTTACTCCTAATTCCAAGTTATATAAAGATTTGTTGACATTGAAAGGCCCAATAGAATATAGAATGGTGACTACTGTGAGATCCTCCTTCTTTTCTACTAATAATAAGGAAGGGTTTACACTATAAGGGTATGCATGATCATTGGTCTTGATGACCCAATCTTCTCCTTTATCATACTTAAAATTATCATCACCCTATGTCAACTTCTCTGACTCTATCTCATGTGTCTCATTGCCATTAATGCTATCAATCTTCAACTCCTTAATAGTAGGTATAGGGGGATCATCAGTAGTGTCGCCACAATTAGTGGTGATAGCTAGACAATGACTTATAACTAGTGGACACTGAACTTTTTCACTTAGAAAAGTAATAGGCTATTCATGTTTGATCATAGTAGACCTTTTCCGAAAATGGTACTCCAACTTCTTGATAGTAGTGGCATGAGACTCCACATTTTAGGTCAACCCTATAATGTCATCCTTAATATCCTTAAGGTTGCTCTCCTGATTTTCTTTTCCCTTTACCATTTTGGTGAGCATCTGTTCCATTCTTGAATTTGTATATCATCTGCCAGGAAAAATATATCTGTCTATCTTCTCCATGTAATCATCTCTCTATTTTTTATCACCATCTTTGTACCTATTATGGTCTTTATATCTTTCATAATAGTTCCAACATTGGTTCGATTGCCATTGGGCTTAAAAACCCTCTAACTGATGATTTGGATCCCTAGCCTCCTCTTCTAATTTAGACTCATAAGCTCTAGAAGTTGTACCCTGTGCTCCTACTGTATGAACTTTTTCAAAATTCACAATCACAAACTACTTTTTTACAAACCCAAGATGATTCCACAATAGATCAATATCTTTCGCAGCAGAATTATCAGCTATTCTCTAGTTGGCACCAATAGCATAACTGCCAGAACCCCTCTCAACCTCCTAAGTTTGCCACCCTCAGTTAGTGAGCGGGATTTGATCTATAATACTAGAAGTTATCCCCCATCACCATCTCATAAAGGCCTCTCCATAAATAATATCTACATAGCTCTAGAATGGATAGTCAGGGCTCTATAAAATAACACCAATAAGTTTATCCCTAAAAGCTAATAGTTGGACACCATACTCAACTTCTTTCTAAACCTGAACCAAGCCTTATACATGGACTCAAACTATAGCTACCTGAAATTATAGATCTCTTCCTTGAGTTGTAACATCTTGAATGAAGGAAAGAATTGGTACAAGAATTATATGTGCAACTCATTCCATGTAGTGATAGATCCTCTTGGAACTTTCCTTGATGCTTATCTTGTAAGAGAGAAAGGGAACAATCTCAATATAAGCACCTCTTTACTAACCCCTAATTATGTATATGAAGTACAAATTCTAGTAAAATTGGCTAGATGCATATTTACATCATCTGTAGGCAATCCCACAAACACACCTTTCATGTATAATAGAAGGAACATAGCACTAGATATAGTAAACTTAATTCCTGGGGCTAAAATAGGAGGAATAATGGCACCAATCTCTGTCAGTTCAGCATACCCCAGATCCTCTTCATCATCTTCATATGGTTGCAAGTACTGGTAAGCTTGGATCATATGGGCTCAGCCATCTCAAACTCTATTCAAGTTTCCAACGAGTACTGCTCGACGTTCTACTTCTTGTCTCTACAAATCTAACTCTATCTCTTAAGCTATCTATTGAGAATCTTCTACTTCTTTCTTCTTATTTTTAGCTTAATCTAACAGCACCTCTATTTGCTGGTCAATAATATCTTTAACTTCTTTAGGAGGAGGGAGAGGCATATCATCATGAACCCCTTTCGAAATATTATCTTTTTTTTGTTAGGATCCTCTCTTGATTTGAATTCACTGGAAGTAAGGGATTGCCTCTACTCCATGTGTTAGGCATACACTGGTGTATGCCCAACTAAAAACACAAAACAAAAAGAAAACCTAAAACTACAACAACTTTAAATAACAAATCAACATTGTATTCCCCGACAACAATACCAAAATTTTGATAACATCTAAGCTATACCTCCTCTCATAAGATGATAGGGTCACTATAAAATATAGTAACCCAATGAAGGTTGGGGTTGAATCCTAAGAAAATATGTGGACTCATGAATTTTAGATACTATAATCAATGGGAAAAAACTAGAAAAGTAAATAAGGGGATTAGAATGGCTATATCGAATAAGGAGAAAATATCAACGTTGGTTGTGATTTGCATTGGTGAACACTAGGATTGTTTTCCCCCTTCTTTCTCAAATCCTTAGGCTGATTGTTTTTTGATGGACCAACCCAATACCAATGATAAATTATTTACCTTTTACAGTCTTTTAGACGAGTTGAAGGATTTCACCCTTTACTTTTTGAGTCTCAGGATATTGCTTTACTAACCCTTATCTTGATCCCAATTAACTATTACCTTTTGAGTCTCTAGTTATTAGATGAAATCTAACCCTTTTACTAAGATAAACCCTAGAAGCATGGATTAACAGTTCAACTCCAAATTAATATTGTATTTATCTTTTCCTAGTCACTACTCCTATTTTGGAGTAGGTAGCAATAATCTAGGTTGGATCCTAACATTAGACACCCATTAAGAAAAATATTATATTGAATATAAAGCAATACATCCATGTGTATCAGTTTAGAACAACAATTGCAATTCCCCTAGTTTATCAATCTCCTAGGATTTCCACAATCCTAGATATGGGTTTATAACTCATGCTTATGAAGAAATTAACAACATTTATAATTAGAATCATAGATGAAATCACAATAATTAGAAGTAGAGAACCTACATCAATAATTGGATTAATCAACTAAAGTCAATACAGGAGAATCCCTTGATCAAAATTAGATCTTTGAATAAAAATATGTTTGTAAATATCAAAAGTGTGTTATATCTATGAAAAAAAAACATAAAGGGAATTTATAGTAGATGAGGAAACCCTAAAACCAAAGTTCGAATGAAATAGAAGAAAATAGGGTCGGTGGCCACATATAGTCTGTACCTGCTCCCTGACTGTGGGAAAAGGTAGCACTTGCGGTCTACATTTACGGTCTAAAATTTCACCCTAACCCTAGGTATAGGTAGTACTTGTGATCAGCAGGGTGACCACAGGTAGAAGGAACGGGTACTAGATGGAAAAAATTCTACAAGTCAGCTCTTGGGATTTTGGACTTCTGGCACTTGCTTTGCCTACTTATGATCTATAAGTCATACTTGTTATCCACATGTTGACTTAGTAAGTACCAGGATTAGTATTTTCAGCTCTTCTCTAATTCTCAAATATTATTTGATCACAAACAAATCAGAAAGTGTGCAAACATCCATAATTGTTCCAAAAAGTAGCCAAAACACCTTTTTTAGCTTCTTTACGAACTTAGCATCTAAAACATGATTTCCTATAAAACATACCCAAAATACATCATATCTAAAAAACAACCTTAGGAACTTGCATATTTTCTCATTTTAAGAGTCAAAATTGCTATATTTCTATAGTACATCAATATTCTTAGACTCTTTTGAGATTAAATTTATTCTATCTTTTTATATGTTCAGAATTCTTCCAATGCTAGTGTATTGTGTTCTTTTTGTCTAGGTAAAGAGGGTGGTCTCTGTTCCACATTGTAATTGAGATTCCTATCATGGACAAGCCCTAATTTTGGTCATGACAGATGTTATCTTGCAAGCATAGTTATGAAAATACCAATGAAATATACCATGGTGGATGATTCCACTATTTAATGGATGAGTTATGTGTGCAAATATTTAATTAGGCTTAAAAGGGGTTGTCTAGCTTGTCGTGAAGGTGGAGGTCCTAGGGGGATCAATACTCGAAACCACGTTTGCCGGCATGGGGATCATGATGACCATATGCAGAGTTCACACTTGATTTATACAAACATATATCCTATAATGGCATAGAGTTCGGTCATTCTATGGACTTCCTTGGACATCTCCAATTTGTGCGACTAATATGTACTAGGGCCCTTCTAATGGGGGGAGCCAGACTCATATAGCCCATGGGTGTTTATAGGTTGGATAGAGATACAAAGTCCAGGTTAATAATTTTAAACTTCATGATAAACTCGGTACCCTAGCTCAATATCATTATATATATGTATGCATGCATGTGAACATGTACATTAGCTTCGGATTTAATTTTGAAATAGCATTATTGTTTCCCTACCCGAGTTACATGCTAGTTCTCTCCTTATTAACCATCCCCGAATATTTTATCCCCACGTGATGCAGGGTCTAAAGACACTTCTATTTCCTTACATAGTGGTAGGTGATTTTTGAATTGTTCATAAGTCAGCTTGAAGTGATGAGCTTCCATTCTCTAGTAGGCCCTCATTTCATGGTCTTGTCTTTACTTCTATGTTAGACTATTTTAGTGGAGTTTTTTTGTGTATAGTTGGGAGCATTTCTCGACTTAGGTTGATGATTGGTTTCTTAGAGGCTTTTCTGGACAAAGGGTGGGTGTATTATTTTGTGAATTATTAGACCCCTCTTATAATTTATGATTTGTTTTGTTATATATTCAAAACTCATTTGTTGCAAGTTAAATTATGTTTTTGTTGGATAGGCTAATGGGGGTGTTCTCTGGTCCTTCGAAGACTTAAGATACTAGTCACGAGTAGGCCCTGGTTTGGGTTGTGACAAACTTGGTATTAGATTCTAGTTTCATTGGTCATTAGGTGTCCATAAATCCATGATGACTAGAGTATCTTTTATGGGTGTGTAGCGCACCACACTTATTATGGAGACACTACGACGAACTTAAAAATGTTTCCTTTTATTTTGAGCCCTTTTTTGGGCTATAGAGTCTAAGGTATTGAAAACTCCTCGAATCTTTGTGTTCTTGCATTTCAAATAATACCTCCTCCAAGATCTGGTGCTTGTAAAAAATCCTCTATCCCTTCTGAGGACAACGTCGATTGACTCTCCCTATTTAAGAAGTGTAGACTTGATGTAGGGTCTTGGACCCCAATTGTGTTGCTAGACATGGGGTTCTGGCAGTCCCCACTAATCCTTCTGCAGTTGGTGGAACTCACTCTCTGTCACCCCAAGGAGATATTTCTAATGTCGAGTTTCATTGATCTATTCATTTGATGACTCAGTTAGTGACTTTTCAGTCTCTCCAGTCTGAGTGTGTTGGTTCTATTTCTCCTTCTTTTGAGGTCACTAGTGATGGCCATTTCATAAGGCTGAATCCTCTGGCCTTTATAGGCTCTAACATTGAGGAGGATCCTCAAGGGTTTATTGATGTAATAGAAAATATATTCAGGGTGATGCATGCGACTAATGTGGAGGGTGTGGAGTTTGATGCATATTAGTTGAAAGATGAGGCATATTAGTGGTATAAGGAGTGGGAATAGTCAAGGGGTGATGGTGTTGAGCAAGCTTTGTAGGAGGAGTTTTCTAGTGCCTTCCTCAATTTTTTCTTTCCTTAGTAGTTAAGGGAGAATAAGGATGAAGAGTTTGTGAACTTGAGACAAGGTAGGATAAGTGTAAAGAAATATACCTTGAAGTTCCATCAGTTTTCTCGTTATGCTCCGGAGTTGGTATCTAGCATGAGGGCTAGGATGAGGAAATTTGTTTTAGGTTTGTTACATGGCTTGATATTGGAGTGTAAGGTTGCGATATTGAACAATGACATTGACATTTCTAGACATGTGGTTTGTATGCATCAAGTTGAGGATGAGATAAATTAGGGAAAGGCAAGGTAAGAAGTTCATGTATTTAGAGCAAGGTGAAGGTGAACAAGCTAGTGAAAGAGGTGTAGATAGTGGACCAATAAGAAGACTTAGGAAAACTCTGGCTCATATTCGACTACTAGTGTTTCTTATCCTAAGTCATCTGGTGATTGTCATTTCCAGGATGACTGTTCTAAGGCACTGGGTGCCCAATCTCAGGCTAGTAGAGCTCAGTTAGCCCCACTCTATCCTCTTTGGTGATTTTATGGTCAGCTTTATTATGGTTAATATGATGAGGGGAGGAACTTCTGTTTTAAATATTGCCAGCTTGGTCATATTAAGAGAAACTGTACTTCAGCCAAGGTAGCCACTGGGATAATAAAGTTACTATTACCACTTCATCATCTCCTACACCAACGGGTGCTATTTTTTGTACCGGTATAGGTCAAAATCATATTTATGCTCTTTTCACCTATCAAGAATCTGAGTTATCTCCAGATGTTTTGACTTGCATATTACACCTCTTCTCTTGTGGTGTGCATTGTTTTTTGATCCATGGTCTACCATTTCTTATGTGTCGTCTCATATGGATGTGCATTTCGATTTAGGTCCTGAGACTATTCTTGAGCCATTCTCTACGTCTACCATGATGGGTGATTCTATTGTGGTTGGAAAGGTCTATAGAGGTTGTGCTGTGTCCATCTTTTATTGGGTGACCTTGGTGGATTTAATAGAGTTGGACATGGTGGATTTTGATGTGATATTAGGGATGGATTGACTCCATTCATGATATGCTTCTCTATATTATCGGACTCGTAAGGTTAGTTTCCAATTTCCCAATAAATCAATAATAGAATGGGATGGAATCTCCTAAGTACCTAAGGGGAGGCTTTTTCGTATCTTCTTGATAAGGGTTTCATCTATCCTATTGTCTTCTATGGGGTGCTTCTATTCTTTTCGTGCATAAGAAATATGGGTCTCTTTAGATGTGCATAGACTACTAACAGTTAAATAAGGTAATGGTGAAGAATAAGTATCCTCTTCCTAAGATTGATGATCTTTTTGACCAACTCCAGGGTGCTAGGTGTCTCTCTAAGATTGATCTTTACTCGGGCTATCATCAATTGAAGATTAGGGAGATTGATATCCCTAAGACAACTTTTCCAACCCGATATGGTCACTGTGAGTTTTTGGTTATGTCATTTGAGTTGACTAATACTTTGACTACTTTTACGGATCTAATGAATCTGGTATTCAGGCATTTTTTGGATTTGTTCATGATAGTGTTTACTGATGATATCTTGGTATATTCTAAGAGTGAGAAGGATGATAACGCATAACATACATGTCAATTTTAGTACAAGGCGGTCATTGCCAATATAATAACCCAACAAGAGTCAGGGTCGAATCTACAAGGAAAAATGTGAGTGGCGAATGGGTAAGTTAGAAATAAAAGTACTTACTAAATTCAAACTTATGATACAAAGATGTAAAAATGGGGTGTTTTAAATGTTTTCAAAGATATGATTAATTTTGGGATTCAAAACAACTAATTCAAGACTAAGAATAATTAGAATATAATCAATTAAAATGGATCTTGGGACTATGCTTTCTTAGGGGCAAGTTATGCACAGGAACATGATAATTCGGTGCAAATTCTGATCGTTGATGATGTGGTAGTCTAGGTTTAACGTCCTTGAGGCTAGTTCGTCAACAAAACCTCAAAGCTGTCACTCATTGACTCTTTGGAGTACCTAATGAGTGTGTCAATTAAATCCACCGAATACCTTAATTAGACACCCCTATTTCTAGGATGGTACCCAAGGGATAGTCAACCTCATATTCACCCTTATGTCTAAGATGTTGAAAATTAGAAAACTAAATCCAATAATTATCTATTAATTGCCTTGGTTCCCACATTCCTTTTTCAAGGATGATGAGGGTTCCTAAAGGGCACCCAAACCCCTCTTTCAAGGATGGTTTAGGCTTTTAATAGCTCAGGGTTTTCACCCAAAAACCCATTTTGGGTATTTAAGGATTTCACCCATAAATCCCAATCAATTTAATTAAGCTATAGTAGAACCCAACACCAACACATTAGCATATACAAAAATGAATCACAACCCACACATAAATGCACCCTATTCAAACATAATCCCAAGAGGAAGAACTAGCAAATCCCCAGAGGAAGAAATAGCAACTCATATAGATAATAAACAAAAATATACCAAAATCGCCATCAATTTGATTCATGAAAAACAAAGAGAATGAAAATCACAGTATAAAATCCAAGGAATCCGCAATGGGATTTGCCAATCCTTCACTTTGGAGTTTTTCTAATTAATTCTTGCCTAAAATTAGTATAAATTCAAGATCCAAGATCGAAGTGATAAATCCTAAACTAAGGATAGGATAATATGTAAGATAAAATTTGATGTGAAAAATGAATTAAAATCGATATTTAAGCCCCAATTCCATATTTGCCAAACATTACAAAATTTCCCTTGAAAATTTTTTGCACTACCGTGATTGCGATATTTTTACCGCGATTATGACACTGCAATCATGGTATTCATATCCTGATTGCACTCCACTTGGCTTGTTAACTGATAGTGATCTCTACCTTCAGGCCGCGATTACGATAACTAAGGGTTGACTCCTGGGCCTGCATTTGCAGCTTTTGTTCTTTTTACTCACATTTCTTCTCTTTCGGCTTCTCCTTTTCTCATTTATATCAAGTTTTCTTGCTAATCTTTTCATTTAACTTTTACTTACATAAATGAGCATTAAGTGAGAAAGTAACAACAAATCAATGTAAAAGCATGATAATTTATGCTTACAAAATGCTAGTAAGTTATTAAATTGATGACTTATCAACACCCCCGAACTTAAAACTATTTTTTGTCCTCAAGTAACAAATAACAATTCAACAAAGTAGGGTATTTAACTCAATTTCATCCAAAAGAAAACTATACTAAAGGACTAAGCTAACAAAGCACTGCACAGACTTTCCAAACATAGAATGGCAACAAGTGAACCAAAATTTATCAATAAGCACATATTATGAAGCAAGGATGCAAGTTTGTATCAAATAAATCTTCCAAATCAACAAATAAACTTAAGAGGAAACACAAAATCTTCAAAAACTTTCTCCATTTTTACAATGCAACTTACTTCACCAATTACCCAAACTGAGAGTAAGATTTCATCCCCTACTCCAAAGTGTCAATGCCACTCACAAGTAAGAGTTAGCTCCACACATACAAAAGACATTGAAATTTCTAAAGGAGCTCAATTAATGAAATAATTTACACTCGCTCTCGCAAAAAAGTTCAAGTACAATGAGTAGAACCATAAGCTTGCCCTTTATGTTTTTCGCCACTAATATAGACTTGCCTAGTTTGGAATCACCAAGGTTTTATGGGTCAAGATGAAGGTTTAAAGTGGGGGAATAAATATCGATGGATCAAGTAACTAAAATACCTCCTTCAATGCAATTTCTCAACCCTTTCTACCCTAAGATTTTAAAACTATCCACCTTATCCTCCTTCAAATCATTTCCCATATTTCCCAATTTATTTTTTATTAGAATTTACAAAACAATTCAAAGCCATCATTTTCTTTCTTTGTTTCTTCGGCTTTTTCAAGAGATTTTCTAACTTTAAGCGCTTCTTAGCCCCCTTATTTTCCTCATTTCTCATCATATTTTATGGGCTAGGCTAAAAAACTTTTCCATCAAGTATGTATCATGTCCCTAAAGCACATGATTTGACCACCTTATATACACCTTTCTTGGCGTATCTTAGCACATCGCATTAATCTCCCCCAAGCTTAGGCTTTCACGTGCATTCCATACTTGTAATAATTCAATTCATCAAAGGAGTTTAAATTCCAAAAAGAGGATTTTTAAAAGGTATTAGGTGTTTTCGCAAGGTTATCACTACACAAAGAAAAAAAATGGGTAAAAAGGCCCAAAGGGATTAACGTAGGAGTTTGGTAATATGACTGGTCAAAAATGGCCTTGGGTCATTCTCCAAACTAAGCTTGTCTAGGATTTTGCTTTGAACAAACTCGGGGCAAGTTCTAGACTAGACATATGTACAAAAATTATTCAAACACGTCACCACACATAGCATCGTACTCATAAAGCAAAAAGTTAATCTCCCAACCAATTTGAGCAATTTGAGCTTAATAAGTTCTCCGAGTCATGACTCATCCTTGTAAAGAGAGCCAAAAATTAAATTTAATGATCTTACTCAAAAGAAAGATCAAAAATATCCTTGATCTCTCTTTTTTTTTCAAAAATAAAACTATCATTTCACCTCTTGCCAATGACATTTTGAAAGAATTTTTGAGCTTTTCCCTCCTCCTAAACAATTAAAGAAAAACTTAAGTGAATGCAAGACATAATTTTCATTACACTTCATGGGATTCTTTTCTCACAACTCAACATATTGTTCATTTAGTTCATTAGACCATTGTGGCACTAATGGAAACAAAAACAACCCTATACCCATAAGAATGGCATCAGCTAATCTATCATAGGGTAAGACAAACATTTATATCCCTCGGCTTACTTAGACTTTACTTGGAGATGCTATGATAAGCACACTAATTGATCACACCATGGAAATAATATTCATCCACAATTTCAACCAAAAAACCACCGGTTATACCACTTTTAAGACCAATTGGACTCAAAGATATACTCCGAAAACAATCACACCATGCCCCAACAAAGTTTACATTAACCTTTACAAGCATATAAGACATTTCTCTCTTATTAACATTTTAACAAACATATGTTGTGCATGTAAAGTAAAAGCTTGAATAAGTAAAATAGCAACACATCTGAACAAGCCCAATGCACTAATTCATCACCAAAGACACCACTTGTAATCATACTAGTCCAATTAAATCACCCAACACTCAATTAAGGAAACAAACCTCAAGTGGTTGTTTCATGAAACACATGGTGTGCACTAGTGTATGAAAGCAAGAATTTTGCAATTTAGCATTTGAGACAAGGAACACATTCAAAAATCGTCATCCCAACAACCACATTCTACCAAATTAATCTCAAATGAATTAAATTTAAACCAAAATAAACTATGAAATGTGATCATCATTCGTATTTTAAAGATCATGCCTTGTAAGTTACTAAAGAGAGGAAAAGTCCAATATACTTATCCGGGGTTTCATTTTTGAGGCACCCATTCCAAATTGTTCTATCACCTATAAACACCCAAAAATAAGCTAAAATGGATTAAAAACTTTAGAAAAAAATCAAGAAAAATTTCTCAGGTTGCCTCCCAAGAAGTGCCTTAGTTAAAGTCGCGGCATGGCACCTTTTGCCTATCAAATTCATATCTCTATTTTGGTAAAGGTGAGGAAACAATGAAATATTTTGTCTCTCTACTTTGAAGATTTAAACCTTTTACCCAGATTTATATTAAACTTTCTAATAGGCTCGTTGGGTGTTGGTGAGTGCATCAAAATTTCACTTGTTACACACCAAATTTTTCATTTATTCTCCTTCAAGTGAGGGGCTTTATTTTGCTCTTTTGGAGTGGCAAACTCTAAAATATAGGGATTTTCCACCTCATTTTCAAAATTCATCATTTGCTTAGGTGGTTCAACTTTCATCACATCCACCAAGAATAATGTTGAAAAGTAGTTCGAGTGAGGTCTTCTTCCTAAGTTTGGAGTTGCATCTATTTTGACATTCTCGCCTTGAAATAGACTAGAGCTTCACAAATGATTTTCTTGGCTTTTTTTTTTTGAATCTAGTACCATTTTATCAATCTTGGCATCAGCTTTCATATTTAGTTCGGTTGGATGGGAAATCACCAAGGATTCATTAACGTTGAGCACATTTGGAAAAGTGGGCATACCCATGGTATTTGAAAAATTTGCCTCCATACCAACTTCCTCTATACTTTCAATTTTCTCTTTACATGCCCCTATGTCTTGATACATGAGTTGTATGTTATCTGTAAGACCACACAAAGTTCTCTCAAAGTACGGGCCTTAGAGCATGTCAAGTGAAGTGTAATTCCATCTCTAAAAGATTGAGAAGTAACTTTCCATGTGATTGATGTTTAAACCATATAGAATTTATTAGATTTGACTTTTTGTCATGTATATAATAGAATTAACTTTCCAACGATACCAATTTCATACAAATTCGATATTGGTGTGAGAAGTTATGGCTATTTTACTGAGAGTTGTCAGAACGGCCCAAATGCGATGGACAATCTGACGGATCTTTGAGTTTGCGACGGACTATTGCTCGGACCTTCATAACAAAGCAAGTAACTCCCTTTTATGGCACAAGAGCGAGGCCAGGATGACGGACCATCAAGGCTGCGATGGACAATTGCTGAGATCGTCGCCACAGAGGCAGCGTGGTCTCATCCTGGCCAATGTGCGATGAATAATTTGACGGACTATCAAAACTATGATGGACCATCGCTTCGACCGTCACATCGAGGTAATGTGTTATTTTTCTAACCAACATGTGATGAATGATCCGACGGACCGTCAGACTAGCGACGGACCATCACTTCGATTGTCGCAGATCCTGTTAAGTATTTTTAAGTCATTTTTAAAAGGATATTTTGGGTCTTTTCTCCTTTTATACCCTGATATATTCCAAACGAAGCAAATGGCTTCATTTATCATCCAAAACACAAGAGAACCAGAGTTTCTCTCCCAAGATCAAATCTAAAACCCTTCTCCAAGAAATCCAAGAACTCACCATAGATTCTACAAATTGAGTTGAGATTTAAGTTCCCTAAGTTCAAGGGTTGCAAGAACCCTCTGTCAAGAGTAAGAAGAAGAGTTTAAAGTAATATTGTTCACCTAATTTCATAATCTAAGTTATGTGGGGTATTGAACAAAGGTAATCCTTTCACCCTTGTGCCCAAAGGCTTATTTAAACTATAGTTTTCTACAATCTATGAGATTTTACATGATATTAAATTAGGGTTTTTCACCCATTGTTATTAATTGAAATATCTTGATGTTTTCCATGAATTAAAAGTCAAATAGCAAGACTTTTGCATGTTTTCTTAAGAAATTGAAGTTGGATTTATACCCTATGTTGTTACTCCTTAAGAATTTAAGAGTTTCAATGTTCTAGAAATTAAAGTATATGATTATGTTGATATTTTGAGATAAATTCCTGTAACTTCTAGATTTTACATGAATTATGAATCTATATGGTATCTATTATGCATTATGATGAGTTTTAACTTGAGATTGAATTATGGGTCATTAAGCCCTACATGAGACTAGAAATTTTATGAACTATTATGCTATAAGCACCCATGATTTGAGTAATTTGAGATTATTGAGAAATGTTTTGACCTAATGGTCATAGCGTTTTGAAATTCAAACTACCACATGAGATTACAAATTTGAATATTGGGTTCTTATGAACCATGAGATTATTTTGAAAGAGGATTTCCATGAGATGTGCGAGATAGACTAAATGGAGTAGTATTTAGCACTGAGTTGGGTAAGTTACCATAGTTTCTTATCTCAAAACTACATGCCACCATAGGTTTGAGATTTTAGGCCTGAGGCCGAGCTGATTGGGCCCAAGGCTGAGATAAGTGAACACTGAGTTGAGATTATACTCCTTGGCAAAAGTATGATGCCTCTCCCCAACATGAGGTTTCTTAATTAGGAGGGCAATACATTGGACTCCATGTAGCTCGCATGGTTTTTATGTCGGTTAAGAGAACCTCCCTAAAACAAAGGTATTTTTCATTGAGATAAAATGTTCTCCCTAAAGTTTGCGATGACATATTTTCTAAAATGAATGAACTCTTTTGAGTATTTTCTAAAGAATGAAGTATTTTTCTCTACTAATATGAGTTGACCACCAGTTTTCAAACCAAAGTTATATGATTTTAAGTTCCATGTATTTGAGTTCAAAAGAGTTATAAGTCCTTGAGCATTAAAGCAGCTTTACTATCCATGACATATATGCATGATTTGAAAGTATTACCTAAAGTTTCCTTCTCCTATGAGTAATGAGAATAAGAAAAGAGCACAGATTTTAAAGATAAAGTATAATGACTCAAGAGATTTGTGTTACATGCTTCATTCTAAATAATTTATAAGCTTTACATTTTGACTTATTCAAGCCATGTGAGCCATTTGTCATTGCATGAATGATTTGATTGAAGAGTATTGATACTATTCTTATATAAATTCATACACCCCCACATACTCAGTACATTCCCAAGTATTGGTCCATATATATGCCTATGTGCTACATTGTATTATAATATAGGTTCAGGTACTTAATCCCAGCCTCGTTAGTGATTCTCGAGTACCTTTGTCTATATTTCTCCAGTGGTGAGTCCTCTTGGTTTGAGGTCCTATCTTCAGATATTTTAATACTTGAGTGTTTATGTCTTTACTTTCAGTTCAGTTTGAGTCAGTTGAGGACCTATCCCAACGGCTCTCTAGTTGATGGAGCAGTAGAGGCTTTGTCAGACTAGTTATCAGACTGTGGTTGTGTTGAGATTTCCAGTATTGTGGTTATTTGGACTAAGTATTACCTTTGTATTCCATTTATTTGATATTACAGTGCTAGTGTTTTGTATATTCCTTCTTGAATGAGTTATTATGGGAAGTGGTAGGCTCAAAGGGTTATCTTGGGGTTACTTGTAGCCACAAGCACCGAGTGACATCCCGAGAGGTGATTTTGGGTCATTACAAACTTAGTATTAGAGCGCCAGGTTATAAAGGAGTCTTAGGAAGTCTAACAAACCGCGTTGAGTAGTGTCTTGATCATCGGTGTATAGCGCACCATATCTAAAAGCAATAGGCTACAAGATGTTTTAGGAAAAAATTATTTCTTTCTTTTAGATTCCATCATACCTGTATTTGTGCCTCTCGTCTAATAATTCGTGATCTCTTATTTCAGAAAATGCCTCTTTGAAGAGCGAATACCCGCAGACCTGTTGATTCTTTGAATGAGACTATTTCTTATACTGAGTTTTGGGCGGCCTTTCAGGCTTTAGCCCAAGTAGTCACCACTAATGTTTGGGCCAATAACTAGGCCACAATTGCTAAATAGTAGGGATGTAATGTAGCCACTTCAAGGATCCGTGATTTCATGCAGATAAATCCACTAGAGTTTTATGGGTCCAAGGAAGGTGAGGACCCACAGTTGTACCTTTAGGAGGTGAGAAAGATCACAAAGGTGATGCATATTTCTAAGGAATAAAGTGCTGAGTTAGCATCTTACAGGTTGAAGGACATAGCTTATGACTGGGTTGTATTATGTAGGAAGGGTAGAGGTGAGGATGCTGCTCCTATGACTTGGCAGGTATTCTAAGATGCATTCTTGGACAAGTTTTTTTCATTTGAGATAAGGAAAGCAAAGATAGAGGAGTTTATGAACTTGAGGCAGGGCTCTATGACTATTAAGAAGTACTGCTTGAAGTTTAATTAGTTGGCCAAATATGCTCCTAATTTGATTTCTAACACCTGAGATAGTATGAGCAAGTTCGTGATAGGTGTTTCCGGTTTAGTGCTGAAAGCGTGTAGGACTGCAATGCTGCCTCAAGATATTGATCTATCTAGGTTGATGATGCATGCACAGTAGATAGAGGCAGATAAGATAAGGGAGAGATATAGAGTGAGGGGTAACAAGAAGGCAAGATTTGAGCAGCATGAGTATAGTAATCCTAGGTTCTATAGAGGAAACTGCCCTTAATTTTAGAGATATCTGTCTATTCCAGCGCTATCAGCTAGTGCTCTCATGCTTATAGGCAAGCAGGAGCTAGAAATCAGGTTTGTTATGTCTAGGTTGCAAAATAGTGTTGGTAATAGGCCCTATTATCCTCCTTGTGCTAAGTGTGGTAGGGATCATCCTGGTGAGTGTTTCATAGATTTGAGGGGTTGTTTTGGTTGTGGCAAGCAAGGCCACAGACTTAGAGATAGTCCACATGCTAGTCAGGGGACCAGAGATGCCCAACCTCAGGCATAGACTACTAGTACACCAGCTCCTGTCCCTCGTCCCACCCCTGTTCAGGGCGTTTCATCTAGTACTATTGGCGGTCAGTGCCACAATAGATTGTATGCCTTACCATCCCATCAGGAGTAAGAGGACTCTCTCGATGTTGTTACAGGTATGCTCCACTTCTTTGTATAGATGTTTATGTAATGTTGGAACCCGGGTCAAGTCTCTCCTATGTGACCCCAATTGTGGCTATAAATTTCAAAATGAGTCCTAAAAAGATTCCTGAGCTTTTCCTAGTCTCCACACCAGTAGGGGAATCAAGCTAAGCAAGTGTATAGAGATTGTCCTATTACTGTTCTTCATAGAGTCATATTTGCTGATTTGATAGAGTTAGACATGGTGGATTTTGACCTTATTCTGGGTATGGATTGGCTTCATTCTTGTTATACAACTATAGACTTTCATACCCGTGTGGTCAAGTTTTAGTTCCCTAATGAGATAGTTTTTGAGTCGTCCAGGAGTTTTGTGTCTCCTAAGAGTCATTTTATCTCCAATCTTAAAGATAAAATGGTAATATCCAAGGGTTCCATCTACCACCTAGTTAGAGTAAAAGACACTAAGTATGAGGCTCCAACTATTTGACCAGTCGATATTATTAATAAGTTTCCTGATTTTTTTCTGGAATATCTCCCAGGGGTATCTCCCGGTAGAAAGATAGAGTTTGGGATTGACCTTTTTCCCGATACTCTTTCTATTTCTATTTTGCCATACCATATGGTACCTGCTGAGCTTAAGGAGTTAAAAGAGCAACTCAAAGATGTTTTAGACAAAGGTCTCATAAGGCCCTGTATTTCTGCTTGGGACACACCTGTTCTATTAGTGCAGAATAAATATGGTTCTTTGTGTATGTGCATTGACTATCGCCAGCTTAACAAGGTTACAATCAAAAATAATATCCTCTTTCGAGAATTGATGACCTATTTGATCAATTGAAATGTACAAGTTATTTCTCCAAGATAGACCTTAGATATGGCTATCATCAACTTAAAGTGAGGGAATGTAATATTCCAAAGACAGCCTTCCAAACCCGCTATGGTCACTTTGAGTTATTAGTCATGTCTTTCGAGATAACCAATGCCTCTACAGCTTTTATGGACCTCATGAATTGACTGTTCAAGCAATATCTTGATATGTTTGTTAAAGTATTCATAGATGGCATCCTTGTCTACTCCCGCAGTGAGCATGATTATGTAGATCACCTTAGAATTGTCTTACAGACTCTTAGAGGTCACCAGTTGTTTGCTAAATTCAGTAAGTACGAATTTTGGCTAAGGTCTGTAGCCTTTTTGAGTCATGTTATTTCAGTCAAAGGTATTAGAGTAGATCCTCAAAAGACAGAAGCTGTAAAAAAATTGGCCTAGAACTATCTCTCTATTTGATATTAGAAGTTTCTTGGATTTAGTGGGCTACTACCACCATTTTGTTAAAGGTTTCTCCTCTATTGAGTCTCCCATGACCCGGTTGACCTAAAAGAAAGTTAAGTTCCAATGGTTAGATTCTTGTGAGAAGAGTTTTTAGGAGTTGAAGACTCGACTTACTTCAGCCTCTGTGTTGACTTTGCCTGATAGTACAGATGGCTTTTTGCTGCAATGTGATACCTATAGAATTGGTTTGGGTTATGTGTTGATGCAAAGTGGTAAGGTTATAGCATGTGCCTTTAGAAACTTAAAGTCATATGAGAAGAATTACCTGACCCATGATCTTGAGTTAGCTGTTGTGGTCTTTGCTTTGAAAATCTGGAGACACTATCTTTATAGTGTACATATTATTGTCTTTACTGATCATAAGAGCCTGCAGTATGTGTTTACTCAGAGGTAGTTAAATCTTAGGCAGAAAAGGTAGTTGGAGTTGTTAAAAGACTATGATATAAGTGTTTTGTATCACCCGAGCAAGGCCAATGTAGTGGCAGATGTCCTTAGCAGATTGTCTATAGGTAGTATTGCTCATAGAGAGGAAGGTAAGAAAGATTTAGCTCATGATATACATTGTCTGGCTAGATTGGGTGTTAGGTTACTTAATTTAGCTGAGGGAAGTACTTTGGTGCAAAGTAGTTTCGAATCGTCTTTAGTTTTGGAAATGAAGGAGAAGCAAGACAGTGATCCTAGTTTGGTCAGACTAAAGGAATCAATTAAGGACTAAGAGGTTTAGGTTTTCTTCAAAGAGGGAGATGATGCGTTGAGATTGCAGGGTAGGTTGTGTGTCCCATGTGTTGATGATCTGAGGCAAAGGATTATGGCTGAAGCACATGGTGCACGGTATTTTATTCATCCCGGCACTACCAAGATGTACCACGACTTGCAAGAAATCTTTTGGTGTAATGGTATGAAGAAAGATATAGATAGGTTTGTAGAAAAGTGTGCAACATGGTAACAGGTTAAGGTAGAGCACCAAAGACCTTGTGGTATAATGCAAGAGTTTGGTTAACCACTTTGAAGTAGGAGATGGTAAATATAGATTTCGTGACTAGGTTACCTCTTTTGCGTCATCGTCATGATTCTATTTGGGTGGTTATAGATAGGCTGACTAAGTCCACGTATTTCTTGCCCATGCACACATCTTATACAGCTGAGGATTATGCAAGATTATACATCCGGGAGTTAGTCAGACTACACGGAGTTCCCTTGTCTATTATTTTGGAAAGGGGTACTTAATTTACATCTCAATTTTGAAGGGCGTTTCAGCAGGGTCTTGGTACCCAAGTTCTCTTGAGTTCTTCTTTCCATGCTCAAATAGATGTTCAGGCTGAGAGGACCATTCAGAATCTAGATGACATGTTGAGCGTGTGTTCTCTTGATTTCAAAGGTAGTCGGGATGAGTATTTTCCATTGATAGAATTTACCTATAACAATAGTTACCATGCTAGCATCAAGATGGCACCATTTGAGACCTTGTATAGTAGAAGATATAGATCTCCCATAGGTTGGTTTGAAGTGGGTGAAGCTACTACGATAGGGCCTGACGCTGTGTTTGAAGCTATGGAGAAAGTTAAGTTGATTAGAGAAAGGTTCAAGAAAGCTCAGAGTCGTTAAAAGTAATACGCTGATGTGAGAAGAATAGATCTTGAGTTTGAGGTAGGTGATTTTGGTATACTTGAAGATTTCACCCATGAAAGGGGTGAATAGGTTTGGTAAAAAGGAAAAGCTTAGTCCCTGTTATGTTGGCCCGTATAGAGTCTTGAGCCGTGTTGGTAAAGTAGCCTATGAGGTTGATTTGCCCATAGAGTTGTCAGCCGTTCATCCTATTTTCAAGTCTCCATGCTTAAAAAAGCATATTGGTGATTCAGTTGTAGTAGATCCTTTAGAGAGTACTGATATTCAGAACAGTTTTTCATTTGATGAGATTCCTATTGAGATCCTAGATTTTTAGATCCATAGACTGAGAAACAAAGAGATTCCCTTGGTCAAATTTTTGTGGTACAACCAGTCAGTTGAGGGCGTTACATGGGAGGCAGAAACAGACTTGCGAGCCAAGTACCCGTACCTCTTTTCCGTGAGTTTAGATCAATCTGAAGGTATTATTCTTCCTTAATTCAGCCCTTCTAATCTAAAGTTCATCTATATATCTATTCTTGCATGAGTTCTTGCAATTTCCGAGGTATTTAAGAGTTTAGAAAGATTTGGAGCCTGTTTAGCAGATTGCTTCACCTATATGTAGTCTATTTTCCTGTGTTCCTATTCAAACTAGTGACATTCAAGGATTAATGTTTCCAAGGGGGAGATATTGTAAGACCTCGCAAAGTTTCCTCATAGTCCGAGCCTTAGAGCGTGTCAAGTGAAGTGTAATTCCAGCCCTAAAAGATTGATAAGTGACTTCCCGGGTGATTGGTGTTTAAACCATGTAGAGAATTGAATTAGGTTTCCAATGATACCAATTTTGTCCAAATCTAGTATCGGCGTGAGAAATTATGGCCATTTTATTGAGAGTTCTCAGAACTGCCCAGTTACGAAGGACGATCTGACGGATCGTCGATTTTGAGATGGACCATCAATCGGACCATCACAACCAAGGCAGTAACTCTCTTTTCTGAGTGAAGTGCGACGTCCAGGACGACGGACCATCAATGCTGTGAAGGAACGTCACTTCGAAACTCACATTGAGACAGTGTGTTCTTTTTTCTATCGGTGTGCGGCGAATTATCCGACGGACCGTCAAACTAGCGATGGACCATCGTAGCCCCCGTTTAGTATTTTTAAGTTACTTTTAAAATGATCTTTTGAGTTTTTTCCCTTTTAATACCCTGATATATTCCAAACAAAGTGAATGGCTTCATTTATCATTAATAATACAAGAGAGCTAGGGTTTCTCCGCCAAGATCAAATCTAAAACCCTTCTCCAAGAAATTCAAGAACTTACCATAGATTCTACAAATTAGGTTGAGATTTAAGTTCCGTAAGTTCAAGGGTTGCAATAACCCTCTCTCAAGAGTAAGAAGAAGAGTTTGAAGCAATCTTTTTCACCTAATTTCATAATCAAAGGTATGTGGGGTTTTGAACAAGGGTAATCCTTTCACCCTTGTGCCCAAAGGCTTATTTAAACTATAATTTACTACAATCTATGATATTTTACATAATATTGAATAAGGGTTTTTCACCAATTGTTATTGATTGCAATATCTTGATGTTTCCCATGAATTAAAAGTCAAATAGCAAGATTTTTGCATGTTTTCTTAAAAAATTGAAGCTGGGTTTATACCCTATGTTGTTACTCCTTCAGAATTTAAGAGTTTCAATGTTCTAGAAATTGAAGTATATGAGTATGTTGATATTTAGAGACAAATTGCTGTAACTTCCAGATTTCTACATGAATTATGAATCTATATGCTATCAATTATGCATTATGATAAGTTTTAACTTGAAATTAAATTATGGTTCACTAAGCCCTACATGAGACTTGAAATTTTATGAACTAGTATGCTATAAGAACCCATGATTTGAGCATTTTGAGATTATTGAGGAAATGTTTTGACCTAATGGTCATAGAGTTTTGAAATCCACTCTACCACATGAGATTACAGATTTGAATGTTGGGTTCTTATGAACCATGAGATTATTTTGAAAGTGGATTTCCATGAGATAAGCGAGATAAAGTAAAGGGAGTAGTGTTTGTCACTGAATTGCATAAGTTACCACGATTTCTTACCCTAGAACTATGTGCCACCGTAGGTTTGAGATTTTGGGCCTGAGGCTGAGACGATTGGCCCAAGGCAGAGATAAGTAATCATTGATTTGAGGTTATACTCCTTGGCAAAAAGTATGATGCCTCTCCCCAATGTGAGGTTTCTTCCTTAGGAGGATAAGACATTAGAATCCATGTAGCTCGCATGGTTTATGTCTGTTAAGAGAACATCCCTTAAACAAAGGTATTTTCCATTAAGATAGAATGTTTTCCCTAAAGTTTATGATGAGATATTTTCTAAAATGAATGAAATACTTTTGAGTATTTTCCAAAGAAGGAAGAAGTTTTCTCTACTAATACGAGTTGACCACCAGTTTTTAAACCAAAGTTATATGATTTCGAGTTCAATGTATTTGAGTTCAAAAGAGTTATAAGTCCTTAAGGATTAAAGCAACTTTGCTTCCCATGAGATATATGCATGAGTTAAAAGTATTGCCTAAAGTTTCCTTCATCCTATAATTAATGAGAATAAGAGGAGAGCACAGATATTAAAGCTAAAGTATAATAACTCACGAGATTTGTGTTACATGTTTTATTCTACATGATTTATGATCTGTACATTTTGACTTATTCAAGCCATGCGAGTCATTCCTAATTGCATGCATGATTTGATTGAAGAGTATTGATACTATTTTTATATAAATGCATACACCCCCACATACTCAGTACATTCCTAAGTGTTGAACCGCATATACGTCTATACATTACATTGTCGTATAATATAGGTTCAGGTTCTCAGTCCCAGCCTCATTAGTGATTCCTGAGTACCTTTGTTGATATTTCTCCAATGGTGAGTCCTCATTGTTTGAGGGCCTATCTTAAGATATTTCAATACTTGAGTGTTTATATCGTTACTTTTAGTTCAGTTTGAGTCAGTTGGGGACTTGTCCCAATGGCTCTCTAGTTCATAGAGTAGTAGAGGCTTTGTCAGACTAGTTATCAGACTATGGTTGCGTTTAGATTTCCAGTACTGTGGTCATTTGGACTGAGTATTATCTTTGTATTTCCTTTTATTTCATATGACAGTGCCAGTGTTTTATATATTCCTTCTTGAATGATTTATTATGAGAAATGGTAGGCTCAAAGGGTTAGCTTGGGGCTACTTATATCCCTAAGCACCGTGTGACATCTCGAGAGATGGTTTTTGGTGATTACAAACTTGCTATCAAAGCGCCAGGTTTTAAAGGTGTTCTAGGGAGTTTGACAAGCCGCGTTCTGTAGCGCGCCACATCTATGAGCAAAAGGCTATAACACTTTTTATAAAAAATACTATTACTTTCTTTTAGATTCCATCGTGCCTGTAGTTTTCCCTTATATCTAATAATTTGTGCTCTCCTATTTCAAAAAATGCCTCTCCGAAGAGCGAATGCCCGCAAAACTAATGATGAGAAACCCTCGCCTGTTGATACTTTGAATGAGGTTATGTCTCATGCTGAGTTTTAGGCAGCATTTTAGGTGTTATCCCAAGATGTCACCGCTAATGTTCGGGCCAATAACAAGGTTGTAGTTGCTAATCAGCAGGGAGGTGATTTAGCAACTTTTAGGATCCATGATTTTATGTGGATGAATCCACCAGAGTTTTATGGGTCCAAGGCTGGTGAGGACATACAGTTGTACCTTGAGGAGGTGAGAAAAATCACATAGGTGATGCATACTTTAGAGGAACAAAGTGCTGAGTTGGCATCTTATATCATGGATAAAGGGTAGAGGTGAGGATGTTGCTCCTATGACTTGGCAGGTGTTCTAAGATATCACTCCTAATGTTTGAGACAATAACTAGGTCGTAGTTGCTAATCAGAAGGGAGGTGATATAGTCGCTTCTAGGATTCGTGATTTTATACGGATGAATCTGCTAGAGTTTTATTGGTCCAAGGCAGGTGAGGACCCACAGTTGTACCTTGTGGAGGTAAGAAAGATCACTCAGGTAATGCATGTTTCTGAAAGAACAAAGTTTTGAGTTGGCATCTTACAAGTTAAAGGACATAGCTTATGACTAGGTTGTATCGTGCATAAAGGGTAGAGGTGAGGATGCTGCTCCTATGACTTGGCAAGTGTTCCAAGATACATTATTGGAAAAGTTCTTACCACTGGATATGAGGGAAGCAATTATTGAGGAGTTTATAAACTTGAGGCAGGGATCCATGACTGTTAAGGATTACTACTTGAAGTTCAATCAATTAGCCAAGTATGCACCTAATTTGATTTCTGACACCTGACCTAGTATGAGCAAATTCATGACAGGTGTTTCTGGTTTAATGATGAAAGAGTGTAGGACTGCGATGCTGCATAAGGATATATATATGTCTAGGTTGATGATACATGCACAGTAGATAGAGAAGGATAAGATAAAGGAGAGAGATAGAGTGAGGGGTAACAAGAGGGCTAGATCTGAGCAGCATGAGTATAGTCAGACTAGGTTCCTTGGAGGAAACTGCCCTCAGTTTTAAAGACATCCATCTATTCCAGTGCCTTCATCAGTTAGTTCTCCCACGCCTAGAGGCAGGCAGGAGAAATAAAGCAGATCTTTTATGTATAGGTTGCAAACAGTATTGGTAACAGGCCTCGTTATCCTCTTTATACTAAGTGTAGTAAGGATTATCCCGATGAGTGTTTCGTAGATTTGAGGGGTTGTTTTGGTTGTGGTAAGAAGGGCCACAGACTTAGAGATTGTCCGTATGCTAGGCAGGTGACGAGAGATACCCGACCTCAGGCACAAACTACTAATACACCAGCTTCTGTCCCTCATCCAGCCCCCATTCAGGGCGCTTTATCTAGCATTACTGGTGGTCAGCGCCAGAACAAATTCTATACCTTCCCATCCTGTCAGAAGTAGGAGGACTTTCCCAAAGTTATTACTGGTATGCTCTGCGTCTTTTGTATAGATGTTTGACCACGGGTCAAGTCTCTCCTATGTGACCCCACTTGTGGATGAGAATTTTAATATGAGTCCTAAAAAGATTCCTAAGCCTTTCCAAGTCTCCAAACTAGTAGGGGAGTCAGTTGTTGCTAAACAAGTGTATAGAGATTGTCCTGTTACTATTCTTGATAGAGTCATACTTGTTGATTTGATAGAGTTGGACATGGTGGATTTTGAACTTATTCTGGGTATGGATTGGCTTCATTCTTGTTATCCATCTATAGACTGTCGTACCCGTGTGGTAAAGCTTTAGTTCCCTAATGAGCCAGTTTTTGAGTGGTCCAGGAGTTCGGTATCTCCCAAGAGTCATTTTATCTTTTATCTCAAAGACAAAAAGTTAATATCCAAGGGTTGCATCTATCACCTAGTTAGAGTCAAAGACACTAAGTCCGAGGCTCCAGCTATTTAGTCAGTTCATATTGTTAATGAGTTTCCAGATGTTTTTATGGAAGATCTCCCAGGGGTACCTCCCGATAAAGAGAGAAAGTTTGGGATTGAACTTCTACCCGACTCTCATACTATTTCTATTCCGCCATACCGTATGGCACCTGCTGAGCTTAAGGAGTTGAAAGAGCAACTCAAAGATCTTTTAGACAAAGGTTTGATAAGGCCCAGTATTTCTCCTTGGGGCGCACCTATTCTATTCGTGCAGAAGAAAGATGGTTTTTGTGCCTATATGTATTGACTATCGTTAGCTTAACAAGGTCACAGTCAAAAATAAGTATCCTCTTCCAAGATTTGATGACCTATTTGATCAATTACAAAGTACAAGTTATTTCTCCAGGATAGACCATAGATCCGGCTATCATCAACTTAAAGTGAGGGAATGTGATATTCCAAAGACAACTTTCTGAACCCTCTATGGTCACTTTGAGTTTCTAGTCTTGTCTTTGGGGCTAACCAATGCCTCATCAACTTTTATGGACCTCATGAATCGAGTGTTCAAGAAATATCTTGATATGTTTGTCATAGTGTTCATAGATGACATCCTTGACTACTCCCGCGGTGAGCATGATCATGCAGATTACCTTAGAATTGTCCTGCAAACTCTTAGAGGTCACCAGTTGTTTGCCAAATTCAATAAGGGTGAATTTTGGCTAAGGTCTGTAGCCTTTTTGGGTTATGTTGTTTCGGCCAAAGGTATTAGAATTGATCCCCAAAAGACAGAAGTTGTAAGAAATTGTCCTAGACCTATCTCTCCATTTGATATTAGAAGTTTCTTGGGTCAAGTGGGATACTACCACCATTTTATTAAAGGTTTCTCCTCTATTGCATCTTTCATGACCCAGTTGACCCAAAAAAAAGTTAAGTTTCAGTCATCAGATTCCTACGAGAAGAGTTTTCAGGAGTCGAAGACTCGACTTACTTCAGCCCTTGTGTTGACTTTGCCTGATGGTACAGATAGTTTTTGGTGTATTGTGATGCCTCTATAATTGGTTTGGGTTGTGTGTTGATTCAAAGAGGTAAGGTCATATCCTATGCATTTAGACAGTTAAAGCCACATGAGAAGAATTACCCGACCTATGATCTTAAGTTAGCTGTTGTGGTCTTTGCTTTGAAAATCTGGAGACACTATCTTTATGTTGTCTATGTTGATGTGTTCATTGATTTTAAGAACCTATAGTATGTATTTACTCAGTGGGAGTTAAATCTTAGGCAGATAAGGTGGTTGAGTTGTTAAAAGACTATGATATGAGTGTGTTATATCACCCGAGCAAGGCCAATGTAGTGGCGGATGCCCTTAGCAGATTGTCTATGGGTAGTGTTTCTCATATAGAGGAAGGAAAGAAAGAGTTATCTTGTGATATGCATTATCTGGCTAGATTTGGTGTTAGGTTGCTTGATTCAACTGAGGAAAGTACTTTAGTGCAAAGTAGTTCTGAATCCTCTTTAATTTCGGAAGTGAAGGAGAAGCAAGTCAGAGATCCTAGTTTGGTCAGACTGAAGGAGTCAGTTCAGGACCATAAGGTTAAGGTTTTCTCCCAAGGGGGGATGGCATGTTGAGATTGTAGGATAGGTTATTTGTACCATGTGTTGATGATCTGAGGCAAAGGATTATGGCTAAAGTGCATGGCGCGTGGTATTCTATTCATCCAGGAACTACCAAGATGTACGCAACTTGCGGGAAATCTATTGGTGGAATGGTATGAAGAAGGATACAGCTGGATTTGTAGCAAAGTGTGCAACATTCCAATAGGTTAAGGTAGAGCACCAAAAATCTCTTGGTATAATGCAAGAGTTTCATATAGCCACTTGGAAGTGGAAGGTGGTGAATATGGATTTTGTGACTGGGTTACCTCTTTCACTTCATCATCATGATTTTTTTTGGGTGGTTGTAGACAGGCTGACTAAGGCCCCGCATTTCTTGACCGTGCACATATCTTATATAGCTGAGGATTATGCTAGATTATATATCCGGGAGTTAATCAGGCTGCATGGAGTTCCCTTGTCTATCATTTTGGATAGGGGTACTTAATTTACTTTTTAGTTTTTTAGGGCGTTTCAGCAGGGTCTTGGTACCCAAGTTCTCTTAAGTTCTTCTTTTCATCCATAAACAGATGTTCAGGATGAGAGGACTATTTAGACTCTAGAGGACATGTTGAGGGTGTGTGCTCTTCATTTCAAAGGTAGTTGGGATGAGCATTTTCCATTAATAGAATTTACCTATAACAATAGTTACTATGCTAGCATCGATATGGTACCATTTGAGGCCTTGTATGGTAGAAGATGTAGATCACCCATAGGTTAGTTTGAAGTGGGTGAAGCTGCTGTGATTGGACCTGACACAATGTTTGAAGCTATGGAGAAAGTTAAGTTGATTAGAGAAAGGTTGAAGCTAGCTCAGAGTCGTCAAAAGTCATATGCCGATGTAAGGAGAAGAGATCTTGAGTTTAAGGTAGGTGATTTGGTATACTTGAAGATTTCACCCATGAAAGGGGTGAAGATGTTTGGTAAAAGGGGAAAGCTTAGTCTACGTTATGTTGGCCCGTATTGAGTCTTTAGCCGTGTTGGCAAAGTATCCTATCAGGTTGAGTTGCCCGCAGAGTTGTCAGCCATTCATCCTATTTTTCATGTCTGCATGCTTAAAAAGAATATTAGTGATTCTGTTGTAGTAGATCTCTTAAAAGTGTTCTGATATTCAGAATAGTCTTTCATTCGATGAGATTCCTGGTAAGATCCTAGATTTTCAGATCCGTAGACTGAGAACAAAGAGGTTCCCTTGGTCAAAGCTTTGTGGCGGAACCAGTCAGTTGTGGGCGTTACTTGAGAGGCAGAAATAGACATGTGAGCCAAGTACCCACACCTCTTTTCCACGAGTTCAGATCAATCTGAAGGAATTATTCTTCCTTAATTCAGCCCTTCAAATCTGAAGTTCAGCTACATATGTATTCTTGCATGAGTTCTTGCAATTTCCAAGGTATTCAAGAGTTTAGAAAGATTTAGAGCCTGTTTAGCAAATTGCTTCAGCTATGTGTACTCACTTTTCCAGTGTTCCTAGTCTAACTAGTGACATTCGAGGATGAATGTTTTCAAGGGGGAGATATTGTAAGACCCCGCAAAGTTCCCTCATAGTCCAGGACTTATAGCGTGTCAAGTGAAGTGTAATTCTATCCCTAAAGGAGTGATAAGTAACTTCCCGAGTAATTGGTGTTTAAACCATATAGAATATCTTAAATTTGACTTTTTGTCATGTAGAGAATTGAATTAGCTTTCCAACGATACCAATTTCGTCCAAATCTAGCATCGGGGTGAGAAGTTATGAGCGTTTTACTAAGAGTTGTCCGAACTACCCAGGTACGACGGATCATTGAGTTTGCGACGGACCATCACTCGGACCATCACAACCAAGGTAGTAACTCCCTTTTCTATCCCAAGTGCGACGGCCAGGATAATGGACCATCAAGGCTGTGACGGACCATCGCTTCAACCGTCACATCGATGCAGTGTGTTGTTTTTCCGACCGGTATGCGACGGACAATCCGATGGACCATCAGACTAGCGATGGACCGTGGCTTTGACCATTGCAGGGCCCGTTCAGTATTTTTAAGTTGTCTTTAAAATGATTTTTTGGGTCTTTTCCCTTTTTAAACCCTGATATATTCCAAACAAAGCAAATGGCTTCATTCATCATCCAAAATGCAAGAGAGCTAAGGTTTCTCCCCCAAGATTAAATCTAAAACCCTTCTCCAAGAAATCCAAGAACTCACCATAGATTCTACAAATTGAGTTGAGATTTAAGTTCCCCAAGTTCAAAGGTTGCAAGAACCCTCTCTCAAGAGTAAGAAGAAGAGTTAGAAGCAATCTTGTTCACCCAATTTCATAATCTAAGGTATATGGAGTTTTGAACAAGTGTAATCCTTTCACCCTTGTACCCAAAGGCATATTCAAACTATAATTTTCTGTAATCTATGATATTTTACATGATATTGAATTAGGGTTTTTCACCCATTTTTATTAATTGCAATATCTTGATGTTTCCCATGAATTGAAAGTCAAATAGAATGATTTTTGCATGTTTTCTTAAGAAATTGGAGCTGGGTTTATACCCTATATTGTTACTCCTTCAGAATTTAAGAGTTTCAATATTCTAGAAATTGAAGTATATGAATATGATGATATTCTGAGACAAATTGCTGTAACTTCCAGATTTCTACATGAATTATGAATCTATATGCTATCTATTATGCGTTATGGTGAGTTTTAACTTGAGATAGAATAATGGGTCATTTATCCCTACATGAGACTATAAATTTTATGAACTATTGTACTATAAGAACCCATGATTTGAGTATTTTGAGATTACTGAGAAATGTTTTGACCTAATGGTCATAAAGTTTTGAAATTCACTCTACCACATGAGATTACAAATTTGAATGTTGGGTTCTTATGAACCATGAGATTATTTTGAAAGTGGATTTCCATGAGATGAGAGAGATAAACTAAATGGAGTAGTATTTAGCACTGAGTTGGGTATGTAACCACAGTTTCTTACCCTACAACTACGTTCCACCGTAGGTTTGAGATTTTAGGCTTGAGGCTGAGATGATTCAGCCCAAGGCCGAGATAAGTGATCATTGAGTTGAGGTTATACTCCTTGGCAAGAGTACGATGGCTCTCCCCAATGTGAGGTTTTTTCCTTAGGAGGACAAGACGTTGGACTTCATGTAGCTTGCATTGTTTATGTCTGTTAAGAGAACTTCCCTAAAATAAAGGTATTTTCCATTGAGATAGAATGTTTTCCCTAAAGTTTGAGATGAGATATTTTCTAAAATGAATGAACTACTTTTGAGTATTTTCCAAAGAAGGAGGTAGTTTTCTTTACTAATACGAGTTGATCACCAGTTTTTAAACCAAAGTTATATGATTTCTGAGTTCCAAGTATTTGAGTTCAAAAGAGTTATAAGTCCTTGAGCATTAAAGAAGCTTTACTCTCCCTGAGATATATGCATGAGTTGAAAGTATTGCCTAAAGTTTCCTTCATCCTATGAGTAATGAGAATTAGAGGAGAGCACAGCTTTTAAAGCAAAAGTATAATGACTCACGAGATTTGTTTTACATGCTTCATTCTACATGATTTATGAGCTTTACATTTTGACTTATTCAAGCCATGTGAGTCATTCCTAATTGTATGCATGATTTGATTGAAGAATATTGATACTGTTTTTATATAAATGCATACACCCCCACATTCTCAGTACATTCCCAAGTGTTGATCCACATATACGTCTATCTGCTACATTATCTTATAATATAGGTTCAGGTGCTCAGTCCCACCCTCGTCAGTGATTCCTGAGTACCTTTGTCTACATTTATCCAATGGTTAGTCCTCATGATTTGAGGGCCTATCTTCAGATATTTCAATACTTGAGTTTTTATGCCGTTACTTTTAGTTCAGTTTGATTCAGTTGGAGATTTGTCCCAACGAATCACTAGTTCATGGAGTAGTAGAGGCTTTGTCAGTCTAGTTATCAGACTGTGCTTGGGTTGAGATTTCCAGTATTGTGGTCGTTTGGACCGAGTATTACCTTCATATTTCCTTTTATTTGATATGACAGTGCCAGTGTTTTGTATATTCCTTCTTGAATAAGTTATTATGAGAAGTGACGTCCCGAGAGGTGGATTTGTGGTCGTTACATTATCCCCCTTGTTTCTACCCGATCTAAGATATGTTGAAGCATTGATTCAATCTTATTATTTTCTATGCTTGATTTTTTCTTTGCTGTATCATAAGACCTATCAAAATTAGAAGAAGAACAAGCAATCGGGTTTGTATAATGGGTGTAGGGGAATTTGGGTAATCACTCTAATATCCATCTTGACCACCAGATAAAGAGCAATTATACTCCCATTAGGATTGAGATGGTGCACATATCTCTCTTTGGGGAGAATACCTATAATCTTACCAAAATTTGGGTCCATCACAATATGGACATGGATCATCAAGATAAGATTTCTAACCACCAAACTCACATCTATTCTAAGATGCCATAATGATAAGTAAACTAAAATAAAAATCTACCTAACATAAGAAATAAAAGAAAATCAGAAACAAATATTTACAAGTTTGAATTCAAGCAAGTAAGTTAAAATTCCACACTTATGCAATACGCCAAATTGTTCGCCGACAACGGCGCCATTTTTGATAATGCTTAACTTACACGGCAATTTAAGTGTAAGGAGGTCGTTGTTAGTATAATAACCCAACAAAAGTTTGGGTCAAATCCACGAGGATCAATACAAGTTGCGAATGGGTAAGTTTGAAATGAAAGTACTTACTAAATTCAAACTTAAGATATAAAGATGTAAACATTGGGGGATTTTAAAGGTTTTCAAAGATACAATTAAGTTTGGGCTTCTAAACGACTAATTCAAGACTAAGAATAATTATATTATAATCAATTAAAATGGATCTTGGGACTATGCTTTCCTAGGGGCAAGTTATACATACGAACATGATAATTCGGTGCAAATTCTAATCGTTGATGATGTCGTAGGCTAGGTTTAAAGTCCTTGAGGCTAGTTCTTCAACAAAGCCTCAAAGATGTCACTCATTGACCCTTTCGAATACCTAATGAGTGTGCCAATTAAAGCCACCCAATACCTCAATTAGGCACCCCTATTTCTAGGATAGTACCCAAGGGATAATCTACCTCATATTTACCTTTAGGTCTAAGATGGTGAAAATTAGCAAACTAAACCAATAATTATCTATTATTGCCTTGGTTCCCACATCCCTTTTTCAAGGATGATGAAGGTTCCTAAAGTTCACCCAAGCCCCTCTTTCAATAATAGTTTAGGCTTTCAAGAGTATGGGGTTTTCACTTACAAACCCATTAGGGGTATTTAGGTATTTCACCCACAAATCCCAATTAATTTACTATAGCAATAGTATAAATAACACAAATACATTATCATATACATAAATGAATCACAACCCACACATAAATGTACCATATTATAAAATAATCCCAAGAGGAAGAACTAGCAACTTATAAGGATAATAAACAAAAATATACCAAAGTCTCCATCAATTTGATTCATGAAAAATAAACCGAATTCAAACCACACTTTAAATTCCAATGAATCCTCAATGGGATTTGCCAATCCCTCACTTTAGAGTTTCTATAATTAATTCTTGCCTAAAATTAGTATAAATTCAAGCACCAAGCTCCAAGTGATAAGCCCTAAACTAAAGATTGGATAATATGTAAGATAAAAGATGATGTGAAAAATGAACTAAAAACCCCTATTTAAGCCCCAATTCCACATTTACCAAATATTACAAAAATGCCCTTAAAACTTTTTCACGCTACCGCGATCGCAGCCCTCTTGACTTGTTGACTGATCGTGATCGCGATCCTTAGTCCGTGATCGCGGTAACTGAGGGTTGACTCTTGGGCCTCTAATTTTAGCTTTTGTTCTTTTTTCTCACATTTATTTCTCTTTATACTTCTCCTTAGCTCTCTTTTATCAAGTTTCCTTGCTCATCTTTTAATTTCACTTTTACCTACATAAATGAGCATTAAGTATGAAAGTAATAATAAATCAATGAAAAAGAATAATAATTTAGGCTTAAAAACTTTTGGTAAGTTGTTAAATTGATGACTTATCAAAGGACCATACCAATCACCTCTGAGTAGTTTTGCAAACTCTTAAGTTTTAATGATTGTATGCCAAGTTCTTGAAGTGTGATTTTTGGTTGAAAGATGTAACCTTTTTAGGTTATGTGTTTTCTAGTGAGAGGATCATGGTGGACCTATAGAAAGTTAAGGTAGTTAAGAGGTGGCCTAGACCCATATATCCAACCAATATTTGAATCTTCTTAGGCTTGGCCGGGTATTATAGGAGGTTTATGGATAATTTCTCTTCTATTACTTCTCCATTGACTAAGTTGACTCAAAAATAGGTAAAGTTTCTATGGTTCGATACTTGTGAGGATAGCTTTGAGAAATTGAAGGATAAGTTGATTTCTTTTTTGGTTTTGACCCTACTTGAGGGCACTGGTGGATTTGTGATTTATTATAATTCTTCTCGCATGGGAATGGGTTGTGTGTTGATGCAGTGTGGCAAGGTCGTGGTTTATGCTTCTAGTTATCTTAAGGTACATGAGAAGAATTATTTGACTCATGAGTTAGAGTTGGCATCATTGGTTTTTCTTTGAAGATTTGGTGTTATTATTTGTGTGGGGTTCATTTAGATACCTATTTAGATCATAAAAGCTTGCAATATGTGCTCACAAAGAAGGAGTTGAATCTCAAACAGAGGAGGTAGCTTGAATTCCATAAGTACTATTATATGAGTGTTTATATCACCCAGGTAAAGCTATTGTGGTCACTGATACTCTTATCAGGTTGTAAATGGGGACCTTATCTCATGTGGATGAGGAGAAAGAAGATTGATAAAGGATATTCACCGATTAGCTAACCTAGGAGTTTATTTTTTTTACTATAAAGATAGAGAGATGATTGTTCAAGAATGATCAATCATCTCTTAGTGATAAGGTAAAGGAGAAGCTGGTGTTGGACCATATTCTTATATAGATTAAGGATGATATGGGTTAGCAAAAAGTTATTGCTTTTGAGATTTGTGGTGATGGTATCTTGAGGTACCAAAGTAGGATGTTTGTTCCTAATATTGATGGGTTGGGATGGAGGATCTTAACTGATGCTCATGAGTTAAGGTATACGGTATATCCAGTTTCGAAAAAGATGTATTATGATTTGAAAGATATTTATTGGTGAAATAATATAAAGAAGGATGTGGCTAATTTTGTGGCTAAGTGTATAGTGTGTCAGTAAATGAAAGTTGAGCACTTGAGGCCTGGTGATGTGTCGCAAGAGATAGAGTTACTTGTGTGGAAGTGGGGGATAATCAATATGGATTTTGTGTGGGCCTTCCTCAGTCTCGTAATTAGTATGATTTGATTTGGGTCATTATGGATAGGATGACTAAGTCTGCTCATTTCTTGCCTATGAGGACTACCTACTCTGGAGAGAATTATGATAAGCTATTTATTGAGAAAATAGTTAGATTGCATGAGGCACCGATGTCTATCATTTTGGATTGAGGCACGTAATTCTATTCTCAATTTTGGTGTTTGTTTTAGAAAAGTTTGAGGACTAAGGTGAACCTTAGCATTGCTTTTCACCCTCAGACGGATGGGCAACCGGAATAGACTATTAAGACTTTGGAAGATATTCTAAGGGCTTGTAGAAGTTGGGTTGATCATCTACCTCTTATTGAATTTGGGTATAATAATATTTATTACCCTATTATTGGAATGTCTCCTTTTAATTCTCTTTATGGTAGGAGGTGTTGGTCGCCTATTGGGTGGTTTGTCATTGGTGAGTATAAGACCCCGCAAATTTCCCTTGTAGTTTAAGCCTTGAGCATGTCAAGTGAAGTGTAATTCTGGCCCTAAAAGAATGAGAAGAGACTTCCCAAGTGATTAGTATTTTAATTTTGTTGAATTTTCCTAAAAATGACTTTCTATAGAATAGAGAATTGAATTAGCTTTCCAACAATACAAATTTTATCCAAATTCGGCATCGGGGTGGAAAGTTATGGTCGTTTTATCAAGAGTTGTCGGAACCACCCCGGTGCGACGGACCATCGCCTGGACTATCATAACCAAGGAAGTAACTCCCTTTCCTGGCCCAAGTGCGACGGCCAGGATGATGGACCGTCAAGACTATGATGAAATATCGCTAAGACCATCTCCGCTGAGGCAGTGTGGCCTCATCCTAGCCAACGTCCGATGGATAATCTGATGGACCATCGAGTTAGCGACGGACCACTAATGAGATCTCACACCGAGGTAGTGTCTTTTTTTTTACCGACATACGATGGATAATCCAATGGACCGTTAGGCTAGCGACGGATCATCACTTTGATCGTCACAGCCCCCGTTCAGTATTTTAAGTCATTTTGAAAAGGGACTCACCGGTCTTTCCAATATTTTATCAACCAGATATATTCCAAACAAAGAAACTGACTTCATTCATTATCCAAAACACAAGAGAGATAGTGTTTCTCCCTCAAGATCAAATCTAAAACCCTTCTCTAAGAAATCCAAGAATTCACCATAGATTCTACAAATTGAGTTGAGATTTAAGTTTCCCAAGTTCAAGGGTTGCAAGAACCCTCTCTCAAGAGTAAGAATTAGAGTTAGAAGCAAACTTGTTCATCTAATTTCATAATCTAAGATATGTGGGATTTTGAACAAGGGTAATCCTTTCGCCCTTGTGCCCAAATGCTTATTTAAACTATAATTTTCTGCAATCTATGAGATTTTACATGATATTGAATTAGGTTTTTTCACCCATTGTTATAGATTGCAATATCTTGATGTTTCCCATGAATTGAAAGTAAAATAGCATAATTTTGCATTTTTTCTTAAGAAATTGAAGTTGGGTTTATACCCTATGTTATTACTCTTTGAGAATTTAAGAGTTTCAATGTTCTAGAAATTGAAGTATATAAGTATGTTGATATTCTGAGAAAAATTGCTGTAACTTCCAGATTTCTACATGAATTATGAATCTATATGCTATCTATTATGCATTATTATGAGTTTTAACTTGAGATTGAATTATTGGTTATCAAGCCCTACTTAAGACTTGCAATTTTATGAACTATTGTCCTATAAGCACCTATGATTTGAGTTTTTTAAGATTAATGAGAAATGTTTTGACCTAATGGTCATAGAGTTTTGAAATCCATTCTACCACATAAGATTATAGAACTAATTTTGGGTTCTTATGAACCATGAGATTATTTTGAAAGTAGATTTCCATGAGATGAGCGAGATAAACTTAAGGGAGTAGTATTTAGCATCGAGTTGGGTAAGTTACCACGGTTTCTTATCCCAGAACTATGTGCCACCGTAGGTTTGAGATTTTGGGCTTGAGGCTGAGATGATTGGGCCCAAGGCCAAGATAAGTGATCACTGAGTTGAGGTTATACTCTTTGGCAAGAGTATGATGCCTCTCCCCAACGTGAGGTTTCTTTCTTAGGAGGATAAGATGTTGGACTCCATGTAGCTGGTATGGTTTATGTCGGTTAAGAGAACCTCCTAAACTAAAGTATTTTCTATTGAGATAGAATATTTTCCCTAAATCTTTAAGATGAGATATTTTCTAAAGTGAATGAATTGCTTTTGAGTATTTTCCAAAGAAGGAAGTAGTTTTCTTTACTAATAAGAGTTGATCATCAATTTTTAAACCAAATTCATATGATTCCGAGTTTCAAGTGTTTGAGTTCAAAAAAGTTATAAGTTCTTGAGCAATAAAGAAGTTTTACTCTTCATGAGACGTATGCATGAGTTAAAAGTATTGTTTAAAGCCTCCTTAATCCTATGAGAAATGAGAATAAGAGAAGAGCACAGATTTTAAAGCCAAAGTATAATGACTCATGAGATTTGTGTTACATGCTTCATTCTACATGA
The DNA here is from genome assembly GCF_002878395.1 of Capsicum annuum. Taxonomy (NCBI): domain Eukaryota; kingdom Viridiplantae; phylum Streptophyta; class Magnoliopsida; order Solanales; family Solanaceae; genus Capsicum; species Capsicum annuum. Next base: position 110,890,830 of record NC_061119.1, read on the forward strand.
TTTATGAGCATTACATTTTAGACTTATTCAATCCATGTGAGTCATTCCTATTTGCATGCATGATTTGGTTAAAGAGTATTAATATTGTTTTATGTAAATGTGTACACCCCCATATACTCAGTAAATTCCCAAGTACTGATCATAATATACATATATGTGCTACATTATCTTATAATATAGGTTCAGGTGCTCATTTCCAGTCTCGTCAGTGATTCCCAAGTACCTTCGTCGACATTTCTATAGTGGTGAGTCCTCATGGTTCAAGGACCTATCTTCAGATATTATAGTATTCAAGTGTTTATGTTATTACTTTCAGTTCAGTTTGAGTTAGTTGGGGACCTGTCCCAACGGCTCTCGAGTTCATGGAGTAGTAGAGGCTTTGTCAGACTAGTTATCAGACTGTGGTAGTGTTGAGATTTCTAGTATTGTGGTCGTTTGGATTGAATATTACCTTTGTATTTCCTTTTATTTGATATGATAGTGCCAGTGTTTTGTATATTTCTTCTTGAATGAGTTATTATGAGAAGTGATAGGCTTAAAGGGTTAGCTTGGGGCTATTTGTAACCCTAAGCACCTGTGACGTCCCGTGAGGTGATTTTGGGTCGTTGCAGTGAGACTAGATTGTTTGGGTCTGACTTGGTTTACTAAGCCTTAAAGAAGGTAAGTTTATTTGGGATGGGCATAAGACTGGACAAAGAGCCAAAAGTCCTATATGTATGTGGGTTAAGGGAGTTGGAGTTTTAAAAGTTTCCCCGATGAAGGAGGTGATGAGGTTTGGAAAGTAGGGGAAGCTCAGCCCCATTATGTTGGTCCATATTTTATTTTGAGGAGAGTGGAGAATGTTTCTTATGAGTTGGAGTTGACTGCGAGCTTGGGTTCTATTCATTCGGTTATCCATATGTTGATATTGAAGAAGTGTGTGGGCGATCCTTCTTTGACTGTCCCTTTGGAAGGTATTGGTATTTTGGATTCCTTATCTTATGAGGAAGTCTCGATTGAGATTTTGGGTTAGCAAGTCTGTCAATTAAGGACTAAGGATGTGTTTTCCGTAAAAGTCCTTTGGAAGAATCAAAAGTTGGAAGAAGCTCTGTGGGAAGCCGAAGAGGACATGAAGTCCAAATACCCATTCATGTTCCCCCGGTTGGATAATCATGCTTAAGGTATCTATTTTCCTATTCTTATTGCTTATCAGATTTTGGTCATGGTTTTATAGTTGCATTCATATCTTATAATCATGCTAATGGGTACCTTGACTCCTCATTCGGGGATAAATGATCTTATGGGGCGAGGGGTGAAATGTAACACCCTAAGTTTTTTACTTGAAATTTTTTTTAGTTTTGAGCTCACTGTCTAGGGTATGACTTAGGTGACGAGTCGTGAAGACTCCTCACGAGCAGTATGGTCCCAAGTGTAGCATGACCAGCAAGTTGGGAATTTTTTTTTTCATAAGTACAACATGGACCTCACGAGTCATGGAGAGATATTACGAGTCATAAGGTAAGACTCATGGTCCCACCAATGTGATGGTTCATTATTTTTGCTATGACGATGACTAGGACCGTATGAGTCATCAGATCTGGTCACAAGTGGTGGTGTGGAACTCGTGTCCTTGGAAATAAGGTTGCCCTAAGTCATTTCCCAAACTACAAGTTTAGCCAATGACTCGTGTCCAGTCATTATGACTCATGATGTGACCCATAATGACTAGCGACTATTTTCTGGTGTTTTAGTTGAAGGCACTTTTGTTATTTCCTCTCATCCCCAATTATAACCCATGGCCATAAAATACCTTTAAGGTCTAATTATCATAAAAACACATATCAAATACACTACTATCCTCTCTCAAATTCCCCAATCAAAAGCAAAGTTAGGGTTTCAAGGGTTAGTCACCTAGGGGCTCAAATTGTGAGTCCTAAAAAATTCTCGATGTTCTCAAGCATATATCTCTTCCCCAAACTTGTATTTTATTATGCAATGGTTTGATATTCCCATGGTTTTAATTTGTGGTTTTGGAATTTGGGTTAAGGGTTTTGGATGGCTATTTTTTAAACGATATTTCTATGGTTTACATGCAATTATTTATGCTTTATTGTTGGATTTTGAAACCCATTGGGGTGCATGGGTATGGAGATTGGATGGAGGTCATGGATTCCCTCAAGTTGATTTAATAAATTACGGGGGTCGTGGATTCCCCTAAATAAATGGATTTTGGTATTGGAATTAGTAATAACCTAAAACCACCTTATTAAATTAGCTCTGAAACATGAATTTATGACTTGATAATTAGACCTTGGGGGTCGTAGATTCCCCCAAAATGACTTGATAATTAGACCTTAGGGGTTGTGGATTCCCCCAAGTTGATGGATAACTGAAATGGCATAATGATATTAACTTGCAAGTGTAGTGGGTATGATGATAACAATGAAATATGCCTTGGTGGATAATTCCTTGATTTAACGGATGGGTTATGTGTGAAAATGTTTTAATTGGGCTTAAGTAGCTCATAGTGAAGGTATATGTCCTAGGGAGATCACTACTAAAAACCATGTTTGCCGGTGTGGGGTCATGATGATCATGTGCACAATTCACACTTGATATATACAGATATGTATTCTTGAATTACGTGGGGTCGGGGCATTTCCTACCCTTCCTTTGATATCTCTGGGAGCAGCTAACACAAACTGGGTCCCTTCTGGTGAGGAAAATTGGACCCATATAGCCCGTGGGTGTTTATAGGATGGATGAAGCTACATAGTCCAGATTAATGATTTTAAACTTCATGAAAAAGTTGGTACCCTATCCCAACATCATTATATATATGTATGCATGTATGTGAATATGTATATTGGTTTTTTATTTGGTTTTGAAATAGCATTATTTTATCCCTACATCGAGTTACATACTAGCTCTCACCCTGCTAACCGTCCCCAGACATTGTATCCTTATGCGATGTAGGGTCTGAATACACTTCTATTTCCTTGCATTGTGGTAGGTTATTTCTAGATTTTTCGTGAGTCATCTTGAAGTGGTGAGATTCCATTTTGTCGATATCCCTTATTTTATGATCTTTTCTTTACTTATGTCTTAGACTATTTCAATGGGCTTTTCTGTCTATGGTCGGGGGCATGTGCCGACTTAGGTTTATGTTTGGTTTCTTAGAGGATTTTATGGACAAAGTGTGGGGGATTATGTTATGGATTCTTGGATCCCTCTTGTCGTTGATTTATGTATCTTGTGATATGTCTTAAACTCATCTGTTGCTGATTATTTTGTGTTTTGGTTGTCTAGGATCATGAGGGTAGTCTCCGATCCTTGGCGGACTTGAGATACCCATCAGGACTAGGAAATGGTTTGGGTTGTGACAATGATTAACCTTATTTGAACCATTCTAGTGATCTTGAAACTGTAATTTAGGTGGAGTTGACTTAAATGCTCATGTTTCTTGGCAAAATTCCTATCTTAGGATTGATTATGACTTATGTACCATCAAGAAGTGAACTCAAATACCTTATCCTAGGACACTAGTAATCTATGGATCCTCAGTAACATGTTTAAAAATATAATAATTAAGTAAAAAGTATACTTGTGCTTTGAGAGTCTATCGATTCAATTGGTCTATTGTAGACTTACACAGTAGGTAGTGCATCGATTGATCTCTGGATCATTGGTAGATCTCGTAGATGTATGTACATGATTATAGACCCTTACTACCATGTTGTTTAAAAATAAATAAATAAATGTAGCGTGAAATTCTACACATATGAGTGAGTTTAAATAAGTCACATAATCATATTAGAGCTTATACAAATCAGGGATGGTGAATTAAGGTGTGTGTGGATGGGTAGTGGTTGAACAAACAATATCCTAAGAGTAATATTTGCCAAAGCACAAATATGTTTGGAAGATGTTAGTTATATTTGATACCTATCCATCGACACACTCCTTCAATGACCACCCCCAAATCAAAACAGTATATGGATTGGTAGTCATCAAATACAATCAACATCCTCAAAACATACTTGTGCTTTGATAAATATTACTTTGAGGATGTTGATTGCTCAACCACTATCCATTCACATAATCCCTCGATCACTACTCCCAATTTGTATAAGCTCTAACAAGATTATGTGAATTGTTTAAACTCCTTCATATGTGTAGAAATCTATAATTTATTAATTTTTTATTTAACTATTCATTTTTTAACAACATCCAAGTGAGGGTCTATAACTATGTACATAGATCTATGTGATCTACGAATGATCAACAGAGTAATCGATGCACGACCTACAGTGTATGTCTATGATCTATTAAATAAATCGATGAACCTCAAAGAACAAGTATATTTTTTACATGGAATTGACATGGGTCAACTTTTATAACAGTCTATTAACTATCACCAACAGATCAAGTGATTATGTGTTTAATTTTTTTTTAATTTAATTATTTTCTTTCACCACCCTCAAATCATGTGATTATGTGTTTAAACTTTTTAATTTAATTATTTTCTTTCAAACTACAAGCTACTGATGATTCATTGATTCATATGATTTGTGATTGACCTATATGTCTGGTCGAGGACTGACAGTGTCTAAGATCGATGATAGTGTATAAAATATTATCTGGTGTAGCATAGATCGATTTTCTTATCTACGATAGAATATATATGTGATCTGAATTTATTATCACATAATTTTTACTCTTAGTGAATTTAATCAAGGCAGTTTACAATTGTATTCATTGAACAAACATCTCCCTAAACACAATCCTTTGAATTTCTCTTATGCTTGAACCCTTACCGTTACGAAAATGATTTACGCATAGTAAAGCAATCATTTCGGATGAGATTTTCTTATGCCTGTTCATGGCGTGTTCAACACCGCATGTGTGGAACCCAACATACTTGTATATTCAAAATTTGTTTTAGAATTCGTATTTCCTTGCCCACAACAACCAGCCGCATCCACGCGATACGTATTTCACCTTCAATAATTTGGTGCAACTATTCTTCGTAAAATAATTAAAAGATCGCTTCACCGATGCTCTATCTAGTAGCATTTTTAACTTTTTCTTGTCGACGAATGTTTGATCACGATAGAAATTGGTTCCATTAGTGAAGGAATTTCTTGGTTGGGATTCCGTTCCACATCTTCTTTCGCATCTTGCGAGTCCGATAAAACATATTTCATATGCATGCATAGAATCATCTTCAATATTAATTGGATAATCGTCATTGTTCTCATAATCATTCAAATCGTCGTCGACTGCTGGGCTCTTAGGTGGGGGTGGTTATGAATTCAACGGTTCTTTAAAGGCCCCTCAACTACATTTATCCTTAAAATAGGCCTAAATCCATCAACATCCACATGTACAACGACACATGTTTATCATTATTTGTGATTATAGGATGCACCTTTTCCCTCAAATGCATTAGATAACTAATCACCACGTCGCTCGGTGCACAATCTGTATCCCCACTCTCTATTACGCTTGCAACCAACTTATCATATGAACTGTTACGGTAAATCGTAATGTACACTGTCAGCTTAGTAAAAGATTTTCATTTTCAACATTTGGGAGTCTCCTCCTATTCTTCCATGAAATTATTTGAAACCAGAATAAATTCTGCAATAGACATCCTAGAATTAAGCTTTGGTCGATGATAGATTATGCTGAGGGTCTATGTCGGGATGTATGCACAGTTGATGACTGGACAAATATTCGTCCAAAAACTTAAAATTACAAATATTGCTTCTAATCAATTATCATTGGGTTTATGGAATAAAGAAATGAACTTGGAGTCGCCTAAGCTGTTGTAATGTACTTTCAATGTGGTTTTGAGTAATATGAGTGATTTAAAGCTTTTTAACAATGGTGAAAAGTGTGTTTGAGAAGATAACAAATAAATGGGGTAACAATGGATGCAATGGACAAACTTATGATGTTTGTGGACTGATTTAGAGCTGATCGCCAGAAAATAACGCCAGAAAAGTAGCCGGAATTGGAGTTTTTTGGAGGAAAATGGAAGCTTCTATTTTAAGCTATTGAGTTTTTTTTTTTTTTTTTTTGAAATCTAATATATTTTATATATAATGGTGGATGATGGAGTGGGTTGAAGTATATTATTAGAAACTTGTGGGTGAATTGATTAAGTTGAAAATAATGGGTTAAAGTAAATTATTAGAAAACTTGTAGGTGAAGTCGTTAAGTTGGAAAAGTTAGTGGTGATATAGAATTAAGTGGGTATATGACCAATTTTTTCAAACTTGTGTCTATTTGACAAAATAGTTTTCAAAAATGGGCATTTTTGGCAGCAAACCCCCTCTAGTGGTATTTCCTCAGTTTAAAAAAGAATGACATAATTTCATTTTTAATCCGTTTAAAAAAGAATGATCTCTTTCCCTTTGTAGCAACCTTTTAATTTTAAATTTCCACATGACATGTTTAAGACCACAAGATTAAAGAAAATTTTAGTACATTTGACATATCTTTAATTTAATACCACAAGATTCAAAAATCTTCTTTATTTTCTTAAATTCCGTGCCAAGTCAAACTAGGTCAATCTTTATGAAATGGTGGAAGTAATTAATAAAGGGCAAATTAATAAACATTTCATTTTTAATGCGGCCCGTATGCATGGCGGGCTTTTGTTCAATAACACACATGCATACTAACGGCATATTACATTTTTTTGTCCAAAATATGAATATTTCTTGATAGAGGAATTTGCATTAATTAAAGCATTTCATTACACATTCAGACTTCCTTTTAAGTGAACGACTTTTGTTGCCTGCAGCTAATTATAATAAGTATAAATAACATAAATATCAACCCTTTTGAAAGTAATTACATTTTCTCTCATCTTTTTAATTACTTTATTTTCTCTTCCTATTAATATACATAACATAGCTGACGTATACATAGCATTCTATGTATATGCTGGAAATTTTGTAATATGTTTATGGAGTTGAGATTTTTTGTAATATTGAAAACATAAGTTGTGTATTTGTGTAATTTTTAGTTACAATAATTGAGTAACAACATGAACAAAACAAACAAATATACACATCCTCTCAATATAATTGTGTATAATACACTAGAAATCAAGAACACAACTTGATTAATGTATAACAATATATGCACAGAAATAAAGAGCTACATCTTAACATGTGAAATGAATAAATATATCACAAAACCTAAATCAATACAAACCCGGCCATTAATGCAATTGACTTCTCTAATGAACAATATTAACAAGAAGAAAGAAAAATAAAAAGATGAAAAAGTCAAACATGCAACTGTATTTGTGTAAAACTATTTAGGAGGTAAGTCGTGCATTAACCCCAGTAAGTTTTCTCATATACAAAAGACTAGCTGATTCCTGGCTCTTTTGTATCTACCTTCTAAATTTTCAAATATCATTCATTTTAAATATATTATTTGTTTGAATTAATTTTTCTTTTCATAGAGTATGCATGTCAGCTTGAGTTCAAGGAAGCAAATCCACCACGTTTCATCATTTGTCTGAATTCCTTGTAATCAACCATTCCATCACCATCCACGTCAACTTTCATTATCATTCTCTTGCAATCTTCTAGTGTTTTTCCTTGTTTCAAACCCAACGATGACAAAACGGATCTTAATTCTTCCACCGTGATGAATCCGTCACCGTTTTGATCGAACACATTGAAAGCTTCTCTCATGTCTTCTTCTTCGTCCCTCTCGTCCATTATCGACCGATACAATGTCCCAAATTCCTCCATGTCTACAAACCCATCTCTGTTGATATCAATCTTTTCGATCATTTGCACAAGTTCCATTTCAGGAATGTAAATTCCCAAATTTTGCAACGAATCACTAAGCTCCTTTCTCGTAATTTTTCCGTCCCCATTTCGATCGAACATATGAAAAACTCTACCTACCTCTGCTGGATCCATATCTTGGATGATGAGAGACGCTAATTATTAATTGCATGAAACAAATTTATTGTTTCTACTGAAAGGTTATTTAAAAATTTAATTCCTGAAAAATGGAAAGGCCAAATGAGCGTTGTAAATTTGTGAGAACACAAGAAACTCAAGGGCCAAATAATTAGGGAAATAATTTAGAGAAACACTAATATATCAAGAGAGGGTAAAAAAAAGAGAGAAATTGAAGGGTGATTTTGAGGATACCCGCTAATAACGGTGGATCACTGATTTAGAATTTGTTGGGATTGGTTTGAGGTTTTCCTTATAAGATAATATCTAGGTAAATCTAGAATATTTCAAATCTCTCCCATTTTCTTATTATAATCAGTCTAAGTACTTATATCATATTAATATAAAACTACAATCAGGATATATGACAAAGATGGGAATATCACATGGAGGAATATTAGGGGTATGAATTCTGATTGGCATCTTCGAGTGTACTGATGTAAGGAACTAATGTATTTCAGACGTAAGGTGAGGCTTACTATGCATTGAAAGAGTGGCATAATGAATTTTGCCTTGTGTGCAAATTTGAACCACATCAAAATATACCAACACTTTGTCCATTAAGGGCCACTTGGTATGGTGTATTAAGAGAAATAGTTTATATTATGTATGGTATTATTAATAATAATATTTTAGCAAAATAGTTCGGTGGATCTTTATACTATGTTCATTGTGTAATGTGAATACTCCTACTTACATGTTTGTCATCTGAACCATTGAATCCACTAAAAAACAATATTTTAAACACTATTTCGGTGTGTGTAACACACCGCCTCCACGTCAGCTGCCACGTTATTTTTAAATATTATATTAAAATCCATATCATTTATTAAATACCACATAAAAATTAAATATTAAAATCATTCTTGCCTTTTTCTTTCATTCCCACCACCACTCCAACTTTCAAGAAAGGTTCAAATGGGTTCTTCAAACTGCTCATCAATCCAATTTCAACTCAATGATCAAGAAATTGTTGGATACAAATCTGTTTCTTCTAAGTTCTTGAAGAAAGAGAGAAAAGGTGATTTGAAATTGGTTATTCCTGTGGATTTTATGTGATTGTGGCAGGTAAACGGAGAAATTGGGGTTTAGGGGAGGCTGTGGGGTGGCTGTTTTGGTTGATGTAGGTGGATGGCGTGGTTGGGATGGGTTGATGGTGGTGGACGGCATGGAAGGGGGGGACGGGTTGAAGGTAATGGACGGCATCAGGGGGTTGGGGGAATGTGGTGGGCGGCTGTAGGGTGGCTGTTTTGACTGATGTAGGTAGACGACATAGGGGGGAGAAGGGTTGAGAGTGGTGGACAGCGTAGGGGATGGAAAAGGTGGTGGACGGTGTTGGGGATGGGGGGAGGTGTTAGACGGGGTGGTAGGGTGGTGGGGAGACGGTGGCGGACGGCAGGAGGCGGGAATGTGCTGGAACAGAGTGGGGGGGGGGGGGGGGGGGGGGGGGGATTTTTAGTTTTTTTTTTTTTACTGTTTTTTAATTATTTAAATATAATAAATATTTTTTAAATTTAATCACGCGCTCCGAAAAAATGTGTGTAATCATGCGTTGCATATGCAAAAAAGTGTTTAAAATATTACTTTTTAGTAGGTTCAAAGGTCCAAATGATAACACGAGTACAAGCAATAGATGATGACAAAAATATTATAATCACTCATTGTATATGTATTTACCATCATTACTCTTTTTCTTACTTTTCTATTTTCTCTTTTTTTTTTTAATCCTATATTCGTTTTTTTTATTTTGATTTTTTCATGCCATCTTTTTCTCTCTTCTATCTTAAACTTCTATTTTTCTTTCCGTTTTTTTTTTTCATTTTTGGATTTTTCTATTTTTATTTTTTCGTTTCTTTCTTTTCGCTTTTTCTTTACTCTTCTATCTCTAACTTCTATTCTTTTGATCTTTTTTCATTTTTGTATTTTCTCCTTTCTCAGTTTTTTGTTCTATTTTATATTCTTGTATGTTTGAAAAATATGGTTACGTCAGGTACAAGTCATGGATGATATCAAAACTACCACAATAGCTTGTAGTATTTGAATTTGCACAATTATTTACATTTTTGTATTCATCTAGACAATTGTATTTGTATTTATATTTTATAGTTCACGCTTGTATTTCTATTTGCATTTTATAATTTGCATTTGTATTTGTATTTTCTAGTTCACATTTGTAGTTGAATTTTATAGTTCAAACTTGTATCTGTATTTTATACTTCGTACCATTATTTATATTTTATACAATTCTCAGTAGTATTTTAAAGAATTATTTTGTATTTGTATTTTATCATTTATTGCATATTGTATTTGTATTTTGTGATTTCATTTTACTTGTATCTGTATTCTTCTTTCATCAATGCACTTGTATGTTTAACTAACTATTTTATATTTGTATTTGTAAGTTGACCTCACATTTTATTTCTATTTGTAATTTTATTTGTTTGTAATTGAATTTGTAGTTGACACTATCAATAGTATTTTTTAAACAATTGAAAATGAATTGTTATTTTTTTTCTACGAACACTTATATTTATATTCATTGATATGATTTTTTATCTTATTGATACAAATTGAATAATATAATTATAAATGATAAATTATGCAAATACAATTGTTAAATTATACAAATATAAATTTTACATTTGTATCAAATAATATATGTTTGTACAATTTGAACCACACACATATAAATGATACTTGTTTATATAAATATAAATGATAAATTTGACATGCAAATACTAATGATACATTTGCATTGAATGATACATTGTAAATTTTATTCTTAAGAAAATACAATTAATTTGTATACTTATTTATAGCTAGATACAAATGTTAAATTATACATAGTCACGACTAAACAATTGAAATATAAATAATAAATTTATTTAAATTATATAATATGATACATATTGATTTAATATATAAAGTATAAAAACAACAACAAAAATACGAGATGAAAAGAATACAAAAAGGGAGAAAAAAATAAGAAACTGAACAAGAATAAAAAAGCAAAAAAATGAAAAAAGGAGAAAAATATGAAAAAAAGGGGAACAGAAAAAAAAAGAGAAAGAAACAAAGAAAATATAAAAAAAGAAAAAAAAGAAAAAAAAAAAAAATCAAAAGAAAAAAAAGAAAAAAACAAGGAAAAGGAAAAAAGAAAGAAAAAATTAGAAGAGAAAAACTAGAAAAGAAAAAGAAAGAGAAATAGAAATAGAAAATATAGAAAGAGAGAAAATAAAAATAAGAGGCTAGGATTGTATTTAATTGACAAAAAAAGCTATCAATTGTAATTAATTGAAACTTAGGATAGATAGTGTAATTAGGGGATCTTTAAAAAATAGCAGCATTTTGCTATAAAGCCCACCTTCCATAGCCACTTGTTTTATGTCTGCTGTATTCGGTTTTACAGATAGTATATATTCATATAAAATATGAATACAGTCTCTATTTAGTCGCGCCAAAAATGGAATTAAATATTTTTAAAACGAAAAAAAATCTCAATATAATCACGCTTATCTCGTTGAATTAAATATTTTTTTGCCTAACACTACCATTATATTTTTTTATATTTTTTTATTCTTTGTGTTTTTCCCCCTTTTTCTTTTTCTTTTTTCTATTTTTTTCGATTATTTTTTCGTTTCTTTCTTTTTATTTTTTCCTTTTTTTTCTCTCTTTAATCTCTAACTTCTATTTCTCTTTCTTCTTTTCTTTTCTTGTTTGATTTTTTTATTTTCCTTATTATTTTTTTGTTCTATTTTATATTTTTGAAAAATATGACTAGTCGAGCACAAGTCATGGATGATAACGTAAATACCACAATTGTTTATCGTATTTGTAGTCACACTGTCATTTATATTGTTATATTTATTGATACAACTGTATTTGTATTTGTATTTTAAAGTTTGCACTTATATTTATATTTTATAGTTCGCATTGTTTATCATATTTGTAGTCACACCATCATTTATATTTTATATAATTCACACTTATATTTTAACGAACTATTTTATATTTGTATTTTATAATTGATTGAATATTATAGTGGATTATATTTATATTATGGTTTTATTGTGTTTGTATATTTAGATTATATTTGGATTGTACTTGTATTTGCATTCTATTTTCTTCATTGCCTTTTTATTTTTAAGAAATTATTTTGTATTTGTATTTGTAAATTGATTGCATATTGTATTTAGTCGTGACTATGTACAATTTATCATTCATATTTGTATACAAACAAGTAAGTGCATTAATTATATTTTCGTGATTCTAAAATATATAAATATATAATGTATTATTTGATACAAATGTACCATTTTGTATTTGTATATCAAAATTATCATTCATATTTGTAAATAAACAAATATCACTTGATAGAAATACATTGACAAACAAATGAAACAAATGATTTTACAAATACAACAACAACAACAACAACAAACCCAGTGTATTCCCACCTAGTGGGGTCTGGGGGGGTAAGATGTATGCAGTCCATACCTCTACCTCTGATGAAGTAGAAAGGCTGTTTCTGATAGACCCTCGGCTCAAGGTACGAGATACCACACAAACACATAGTGCAGCACAGAAGCAGATTACATAACATAAATACGGCACCCATAAGTAATATAAAGCAGAGGAAAGTAGGGGAAAGCACACAGCTTCGTAATACAACATGAAACACGGAACACGGAATCATGACAAGAATAAAACCCCCACCAAGTAATTCCCTACACTAGTGACCCGAACTGGCCCTAATCCTCTGCCGTAATTCGTGTCCTCCAGACCTTCCTATCTAGGGTCATGTCCTCGGTGAGCTGTAACTGTTCCATGTCCCGCCTAATCACCTCACCCCAGTACTTCTTCGGCCTACCCCTACCCCGCCTAAAACCATCCAACGCTAGCCTCTCACACCTACGGACCGGGGCATCCATGCCCCTCCTCTTCACGTGTCCGAACCATCTCAATCGTGCTTCCCGAATCTTGCACTCCACTGAAGTCATACCAACCTTCTCCCAGATAGTCTCATTCCAAACTCTATCCCCTCTAGTCAGTCCACACATCCAGCGCAACATCCACATTTCTGCCACCTTCATTTTTTGGATATGGGAGTTCTTAACTGGCCAACACTCCGCTCCATACAACAAGGCCGGACGGACTACCACCCTGTAGAATTTTCCTTTAAGCTTGGGCGGCACCTTCTTATCACACAGCACCCCCGACGCGAGTTTCCACTTCATCCATCCCGCCCCAATACGGTGCGAGACATCCTCATCAATCTCATCGTTACTCTGGATCACGGACCCAAGATACTTGAACTTGTCCCTCTTATATACCTCCTGAGATTCCAGCTTCACTACTACCTCATTCTCCCGCCTCACATCATTAAACTTGCATTCCACATACTCTGTCTTACTTCTGCTCACCCTGAACCCTTTAGACTCAAGAGTTCGCCTTCACACCTCTAATTTGTCATTCACACCCCCTCGAGTCTCATCTATCAGAACTACATCGTCTGCAAAAAGCATACACCACGGCACCTCCCCTTGAATACGCCGCGTCAACACATCCATCACCAACGCAAACAAAAAGGGACTAAGAGTAGATCCCTGATGCAATCCTGTCAGGACAGTGAAATGCTCCGAGTCTCCTCCCGCCGTCCTCACCTGGGTTTTTGCTCGATCATACATATCCTTAATTACTCTGATATATGTCAGCGGTACCCCACTCACCTCCAAGCATCTCCAAAGCACCTCCCTGGGGACTTTGTCATAAGCCTTCTCCAGGTCGATAAACACCATGTACAGATCCTTCTTTCTCTCCCTATACTGCTCCACCAACCTCTGTACCAGGTGGATTACCTCCGTCGTCGAGTGGCCGGGCATAAATCTGAACTGGTTCTTCGAAATAGACACTATCCGTCTCAGCCTCACCTCGACCACTCTCTCCCAGATCTTCATCGAGTGACTCAATAACTTAATCCCCCTATAGTTATCGCAACTCTGAATGTCCCCCTTATTCTTATAGAGAGGGATCATGGTACTCCACCTCCACGCCTCGGGCATCTTTGCCATCCTGAAAATTTCATTAAACAATCCAGTCAAACACCTTACACCAGCCTCTCCAACGAACTTCCAAAACTCCACCGGTATCTCATCCGGCCCCGTCGCCCTACCCCTTCGCATCCTGCGGACAGCCTGTCTAACCTCTTCTACCTTAAAACGTGTACAATAGCTAAAATCCCGACACTCCTCTGAGTGCTCCAGTTCCCCTAACACAATAGCTCTATCCCCTTGTGTTATCCCCTTGTATCCCCTAGTACAATATTGCATTTGTATATATTGTACTTGTATAAAAATTTAAGTTGTATTTATTTGTATAAATAAATACAACTAGTATCAATAAAACAAACAAGTATTCGTAGAAAGAAAATCAATCGTTCCTTTTAAATAATTAAAAAATACAAATGATAATTCACACTTGTATTTATATGTTATAGTTCACATTTGTATTTGTACTTTATAGTTCGCACTTCTATTTAAATGTTATAGTTCACATTGGAATTTATATTTTGTAGTTCACACTTGTATTTGTATGTTATAGTTCGCATTTGTATTTGTATTTTATAGTTCGCACTTATATTTGTGTTTGCTTGTTCACACAAAGGAAAAGAAGGAGAGAAATTGAAAAGAAAAAAAAAGGAGAGAAATGAGAGAAAGAAAAGGAGAAAAAATACAAAAAAAGGAGAAAAATGAAAAGGAAAAAAAAGAAAAAGGAAAAAAAAAGAATAAGAAATAAAAATAAAAAAGTGAAAAAATAAAAAATAAAGAGAAAGCAACAAAAAAAGGAAAAGAAAAACTGAAGAAAAAAACTGAAAAGGGAAAAAGAAGAAGAGAATAATAGAAAATAGAAAAAGAGAGAAAATACATGAGAAAGACAATGAATTATAATTAGGGATAATTAATAAGCAAGAGGGGGCTATAAAATGTAATTAATTAAAAATTAGGCTTTAAGTGGTAATAAAAGCCCAATAGTGGCTAATTCGAGTAATTTTCTCTAATTAAGATCTTATGTTTGCTAATCCATGTAGTTATCTGATAATTAACACCTTTCATTTGGTGGTATTAGTAATATATAGGATTTAATACCATGATAATAATATATGTAAAAACAAAAATTATCTATTAAATCCCTTTTCCCAAATCTAGAGTTAGTTCGTTATTTCTAAAGAAATTATGTTTCAATCTCTCTAGAAAAAGTAAGAGAGCTGACATTTTAAATTAAGAGCCATGATTTTTATCCAAATGGAATAGTTAGTAAACTAATTGATGAGTCAATACATAAATAATTTAATATGCTTGTATTTTTAAAATGCACTCCCCCGTTAAATTTTTTAGACTTCTTTTGACTTGATGCACACACCAAGAAAATATTAATCAAAAATATATTTTCACAATTAACCCTAATAATGCTATCTCGAAATTCTAATGTAAACTATTACTATTTTCTTTAGTTATTCAATACGGAGGGTAATGTGAGGAAAAGGTAATAAAATACTCTGGATTTGCAAAAATGATCGAATAATTTGAAACAAACATATTTAAAAAGAAGATCAAGTAAAATTAAACCGAGAGAGTATAAGATTGTCAATTGTCAAAGTTCAAGTTAACATAAATAAATTTCAAATACATTTGGTGTTTTACTTTGACTATGGTCTTACGATCCATATGCAAATTAAATATTTAAGTTGGTCTCATGATATAAACTTTTTGATTGTTATATGCGTTGAATGTTATTCAAGATTTCATCATCCATTTTGATTATTGTAACAATCCTTATTGTGAATTTTATTTTTCTGTGTTTTGGCCAGTTTTTCCTTCCATGTAGGTGTTATGTGCCTTATATGATGTGGGGTGAGTTGGCACGATTCCTAAGTGTTCAGGAGTGGATTTGAGGTTTTGAGTAGTCATAAAAGTGATTAGATTTACTTTAATCAACATTTTGTGATCCAAGAATCAGATGGTGATTTTTCAGTTCCATTAATTCCAAAATATTAATTTTAGATCAGTAGCATGATTGATTCGGGTTTCGAGCCTCTACGTAGAGTTTTGACCTTTTATATGAGAAACTAGTTAAAATAGCCTAAAGGAGTTTTGAGGGGTTAACTTGTTGATGATAATATCTTTCGATAAATCTAATGGTTTTATTGAGTTCAGAACATCAAAATAGAATTATTGAATATTTTATAAGCTCTCGGCAGATCCTGAGGTTCTATTCAGAGTCATTTTTCACTAAGCGTGTTTCAGCTAGTTTCTGGTTCAACTGCATAAGTGGCCATTTGGTCAACTTAGTGGTAGCACCTAGGAGGAGCAAGCAGATACATAGGCGATTATTGACTAGTCCAAGAATCATCGCCTAACCGATGGGTTCATCGGATTAGCGAGACTACCTTAGTGGCTAAAGTGTTGCCTAAGTGATCACCACCATGGCAAGTGAATACCGCTAAGGAGGTAGTCTGAGTGCTTAGGCGATGTCGCTTAAGTAACCATTTTATTGCCTAGGTGACATCATTAACATCAATTTCATTTTTTTCTCTTTTATTCCATTCTCTCATTCAAGCTTTGGGTCTCGTTTTTGGTGATATCAAAGAGAATTTTTCATCAAATTGGAGTTGGTGAGCTTCTAAAAATGATTTGCATCCTTATTTGTTTATTATTTCACTAAATCATCTTCTAAACTTGGATATTTGGGTTTCACCTAGTAAAGAGATAAAATACTTTTTCTTCGATTTAAACCTTGAAGAGTAGGAGCCAAAATTGGCCCACTTCTTCTTAGACCATTTTCCACTGTCTCTACCACTCTGTTGCTAACCTCTTCCCTGATCTGAGTATCAAAACTTCTTATTCTTTCTTTCACTCATATGCTTGCTTCTTTTCCTCTTTCACTTATTGCATATACACTACAAGTCTAGAGATGTCCATATCCTTGTTCAACAAAGTAGCCTTGCTCTCCAAAATAAACTAACGGGACAACCCAAAAGCAAATTTCCTTATTCTAACCCTCATTCTAGACACTAACTCAAGAGCATAATGCGACAACTGATGAAACTTCAAGGCATACTCTTTTACTGTCATCTTGCCTTGCTTTAAGTTCACAAATTCGTCAGTCTTCGCCTCTCTCAACTCCTGAGGAAAGAAGCAATCAAGAAAAGCACTATAGAAGTCTTCCCACAAAGTAGACTCAATATTATCACCTTTTGACTGGTCCCATTCCTCGTACCACTGATACACCATATACTTCAACTAATAAGTAGTGAAATGCATACCCTCCACATCAGTAGCATAAATCACATGAAAAATATTTTCCATCTCATCAATGAAAATTTGAGGTTCTTCCTCTACTTTAGAGCTAGTGAAAATTGGAGGACTTAACCTCATAAATTGACCAACTCTAGTGGCTCAGAAGATGGAGCAACAAAAACAGCACACTTAGTCTGAGAAGCCACCAACTGGGTTAGCAAATAGATCGACTAGCAAAACTCAGCATTAGAAATGCCAGCTTGAAGTGTCCGAGGAGGGTTAGGGGGAACTGGTGGAACTCCTCTAAGGTAATCAGAAGCAGCGATCCTAGACTGGGTCTAAACTTCCTGAGTAGGAGGAGTTTCATCTGCATTGTCCTCAGATGGGACAGAAGAGTTTCCAAGAACATCAGATCTTTTAGGAGGCATGATTTGAAAAGCAAATATATGGGAATTAAAAGAGATTTCAAGATCTTAGGCTCTATAGCTCAAAATAGAACAACAAGATAGAAAAACATTCCTAAATGGCTCATAGCCTCTCCCTTATAAGTGTGGCACACTACATACCATCAAAAGATATTCTACTTGACACGGCTTTGTGGACACCCGATGACACTAAACCTAGGCTATAATACCAACTTTTCACAACCAGAACTAGGGCCTGACCATGACGGACATCTTAAGTCCAACGAGGACAGGAGACCACCCGCTATACCTAACCCATCAGAATAGAATACCCCCACATCGGATGAATTTCGAACATATAATTAGATAACATAAGCTAAGCTCAAAGAATTTAAGTCATGTCTGTAATCTGATAACCGGTAACCAACCAAGACGACCAACCAACAACATCCAAATCCACAGTAATCCAATAAAGCCTTCTAAAGAAATCATAATAATTAAAACGTTGAGACATGCCGTCGACTCTAAAAATGACATTAACAATGTTAATGATAATGTACACTCTCAATTCCAGTCTATGAAAGGAATCGATGAAATTTCTAAGTCTTTCGAAAAATAGAAGCTCACCAGTTCACCACAATGAACTGATGAATTAAGCCGATCTACCTAAAACTGTGCAGAAAATGTAGAAGTATCTCCGGTTATTGTATCTCGTGGGGATAAAACGTCTGAAGATGGTTAATGGGTTGAGAACTAGAATGTAACTCAAGGGTAAGGGAGCAAAATAAAGCCATGATCAACACTTCAAAATCAATTAAAATCCAATGCACACGACTAGATGTATATACATACACACACACCTACACACATATATATCATATGCAACTATAAGGAACAAGGATTAGCATGCAGTTTAAAACTTTTCCCTAAATTGTGAAGCTCAACCATCATAACATAAGAAGGTACCCACGGGCTATATGGGTCCAGCTCTCCACTAGTTGGAAGGGCTATAGTACGGGTAGCTGCATGAACCAGAGGATGTATATATGAACCATGGGGACCTCGAACCTCCCAGTATACCAAGGTAACTAAAGCACCCAATCATGTAATGTAATATGGGGGACTCGAACCTCTCAATCATGTGATAATAATAAAGTGGGACTCAAACCACCCGGTCATGTAGACCCCCTATATCGTTAACTGCGGTGTCCAGTGTTGGTCCTTTGGGACCTCCACTTTCACGGCATAGCTACACAACTCTTATTAAAGCCCAATTAAAATATTTAACACACATTCCCATTCATTGAACCATGGTACACATTTAGACATACATTGCTAGTATCGTCATACCAACTACACTTGCAAGGTAATATCAATATGCCAACAAAATTATCATCACTTAGCGAAATTTAAAAACTTCTTGGTTCAAATATACATTAGCTTGGGGAATTAAACAATCCCATAAATTCAATGCAAAATCATTATTCTTTATGAACTTATCACATTATGCATCAGTTCAAGAGTAATTCAATGGGCATACTTTTCATATTCAAAACAAATTTCACAATAGGGGATGAGGTCATTACCAATTCAACTATCAATATTCGTAAAATTTGGGGAATTCACAATCCCTTAGTTTATTTACCATACCCATGCATCAAATTTGTTTAAAAACCACCATTTAAACAAACCAATTCATATACAAATATGAAACATCACATAAAGAACAATCATTCAAACCCTCAACCCATGCTCAAAACCAATATCAAACCATATGAATAATACCTTAAAACATATGCTTTTTGCAAAGTAATACTATGGTAAGAGTAACATACCTGAAATACCCAAGATTATAGAGAGAATTCAACCCTTGAAGCTATACTTGACCCACATCTTGGAAACCCTTGTTATGGATGCTTGAGAGACTTGAGAGAGAAGAAAGAATGTTTGAAGTATTTTATCGATGAAAATAAGGCCCCAAGTATAAGAGGGAAATGTCTAAAATATCCTCATTTAAAAGATGGAAATATAAATCGTCAGTACTTATAAATCTCATAATGACTCGCCATGACTCATTACGAATCATCTCCATGAGTCAATGTCCAGACAGTGTCACCAGGCACCACACTATTGACCTTACGACTCATATACCACGGCTCATAATGGGAACCTACGACACGTAGGGTCTAATGGTAATCAACACAGAAATCATTGGGGTATACACTATACATCCTACGATTTTTACACAACGACCCATAATGAGTCCTCATGACTCGTAGTGAGCCACTTGTGCTCAAAGCAGAAGACTTAGCCACACACACTAGTTAGGCTACGATTTGGGTCCAACGGCTCCTCAAGACTCCCTACGACTCGTAGGATAAGTCATAGTCAGGAAAATGAGGATAAAATTTCATATTCAAGGACCAAAAATCCAAGGAGTTACAATAACAATTCCCATATTACACCATTGTGCTTCTGGTCCAAAAACAACACAAAAAACTCTAAGTGGATCCCACTTACAAAAATCATGTTTTCGAGGTAAACTCAATGTTCATAAATGAACAAAGAGTCATAACACTTAAAATATGGGTGAAAACCAAGCAAACTTTGGTCTAAATCAAGCCCTAAGTGAATTTAGGATTTTGGTCAAAAACTAAGAAATTCATCAAGAAGGTGATTAAATCTTACCTTAATTCGGATGATAACAACGATTAAAGATGTTAATCAAGATCCCAAGTCTCCCAAAAGACTCAATTTTGAGTCATCATACCCATTTAGAGTTTTTAGCTCTAATGGTTTGAGAGAAAATGATCAAAATCGCAACATTAGGGTCTATTTATACCCCTATGGGTCAAGAGATATTGTTATCTCCACCACTTGGACTGTAACAGCCTAAGGACGATTGAAATAAGCCTCCCTGCGATTCCCATAGTGCGATCATGATCCCCTATGTATGATCGTAATACACTAGATATCAACAAACTTTGAAAATTTTCCAAGTTTCTAAAAATGCCTCGGGACTCATTTAGAATTTGATTTTTTAAAATAAACTATGTAAACACACTAAATTCGATGTTCCAGATGCATTGGAAAAGTCATATTTTTCATCTGTGGTTGTTTCAACCAAATATAGTTTCCAACTCTAAATTACCGATTTTCTAACTTTTGACCAATAGGTCGAATTGATCTCGGGTGCATTAGGACCCAAACCAAAGGTCTAAGTAGACTAAAGTCGATATTCCCAAGCTTTTAATGCAGTTAGAATTTGCATTTGAGATCCTTTTAATGAAGTTTTAGCTCAGTGGCCATTTGGAACCAATAAAGACTTCCAAACAAGTATTGGCTCTAAAAACTAAATGTACTGCTCGATAACCAAACTATCAGTCCTAGCAAGTCATAAATGACTTTGGGCAGCTATGGAGAAGCTCAAACGATGAAAATAAGCAAAAATACGGAAAATGACCTGAAGGGTCATTACAATATCCACTACTAAAAAGACTTTCATCCCTGAAAGTCAATGGATATAAATAATCTCAATAGCTCAAAAAGATGAGGTACTGGGTCTGCATGCTCCGAGCATAACTTTCTAGATAACCTCCACAAAGCGAGAACACTTTTGAGGGATTTTGCCACAGGTATCCCATTTTCAACTAGCTCTCTCGCTTTACTTCAAATAGTATAACTCAATCTCAACTGCCAGCTAGTCTTCAACTGAATCGAAAAAGGTTAATGCACGTAAATCTAAACCACAACACACTGATATCATCTCGATATCTGCACAAACCAACAAAGGCTCATCCAATCCAAAACAACCAAAGACATGAGTCATACCACCAGCTCTAATTCAAAATATAACCTTTTTTTACCCCTGTCATACCTGCTATCCACTGTAGGCTAGGAGAAAAATATCTCGAGTTTTGTCTGCGCAATCTCATCATAGAGAACACAAAGAGATGAAGCTTATCTGCTAAATATCTATATGGAAATCCACGAGAGTAAGCTTATAAGGCACTATCTAGGAGCACAAATGGAGATAATCTAGGAATGGAATTTATACCAATGCTACAACTAGTCCAGATGGTAATTAAAACTAAAATCCAAAAGATCAAAGCATAAATACTCATTACTAAACAACCCACTCTAGGATATCCCATCGACTGAGAACAAACCATACTGAATCCAACCCAACATACTACTTATGCTGAATACATCGTCAAAAATCTCAACACCAATTCTACCAAATGAGAAATGAATCAAGCAACTAAAGGTAAAGGATTTCAAACTTTCCAACTCAAGAAGTGATCACAGAAAAGACCACCTGGATCTAACTCTCGAACTCTACTAGGGAAAACTATATCACCGCAAGAAAGGAGCATCCAATGTCCATACTAATAGCGAGAGCAAACCATCACAAGGGAACGAACCCAAAAAATCTAAGAGATAAAACCACGATGATCAATCTCAATATCAAAATCACATCAGCTGATATAATAGCGACAAACAAAGAACAAACCTTAAACTAATCAATCTCACAAATAGGCTATATAGAAATTGATGATCAAAGCAAAAACCTTCACAACATAGGAGGTAAGTCTAAGAATCTCCAACTCAAGATAGAGCACTATAGCTAAATTGTCAACTATAAAACATATAGAACAACAAAAGGTCAACTTACCTTTAATAACCCAAAATATTCTTGAATCAATCTAACACATCTAACAAAGAGAAAAAACATTCGACCTTACCTCGCTATGGGAAGGAAATCATTAAATCAGGCTATATTTGCTCAAGCCACCAAATAAGATCACAAGGAATAAAATTCTAACTAGATAACACTAGTCTAAACAACTATCTAACAAGGATCAATTACATCAAGTAATAATTTAATATCAATAACCTCAAGCAACGATAACAATAGTAACAATAATATCAGCATCAATATAATGAATAGGTGGTATCAAAATAAACATCAATATCATGTACCACTCAAGGGCCACAATAAGGTCAATGTGCCAAGATAAATAGGACTCGAACCGAAATGTTACACCAATAGGGAGAGAATATTAACGGAGATCTACTCCATCGACTACCAAAAGAAATAAACCATATATATCCATATAATCATGAATTTAATAACAAGGAACACAATAACCAATACAAACTCATCAAGGCATATAATAATCGATGGGTACAAAAACCCCAATATACACAAATGAAAAGGCAAAAAAGAAATAAAATCACACCCATCATAGTGAAATCTGCAATCACATGCCTGACAGATCTATAGGAGAATAAATCTAAATAGGCCCAAACTTGAATCGACTGACTAAATCCTCAACTAAGGTGCCAAGCGCACTATCTCTAATTGAAGATGCCACAATCATGAGGCTGATCTGAATAAGCTGAAATGACTAGAAATCCCACATTAAGGACACTCTCTAGGCCATCAACCGATCTTTTTGCATCAGTGACAAACTCCTGAAGCACTAATCCCAGAGAGCAATAAAAGCTTAGCCCAAATGGCTGGAAAACTAACACTGAGAGTAATCATTAGCATAATATCAATCCTTCCTACAATCATAGCTGACCCAGGAACTCTAAGCTGGCGGGGAATACATGCTAACTCTATCTGATCAACTAACTCATATCTAGAGCGCTCTCTGAACTAATGTCTTATCTCTCCATAACCAAAATAAGCTCTCAGACAAAATACTAGTCACACCATACTGATGGCATGGCCTCTTACTACCACCTTCATAAGTCCCAATACATGCTCTCTCTGTGGCCCTCGTATAATCAACAATCTAAGAGAAAAGAGACCCAACTGCTATCATATGCTCTGATGCCAAACAGAGGAGCAATGCTAGTCCTTTAACAAATCCATGTACCAAGTATGACTAGGAAAATATAGCATAAAAATATGCCAAACCCACTTAAGAACCCCATCTCACACATAGAAATTGGTCAAAAACCCTGATGAACACCAACAGACCCAACTCTCTGAGAACTGTCCAATGACTCAAATGTCATCCATGGCTAAGAGGGTCCTACAACATGACTCAATCCCTAATGTTGTACCTCAAAGGCTAAAGTATTCAACAGCTCAACTGGAGCCTAAGTTGGCCTTAAATCCTTTGGCTGACATTAAAGAACTTTAATATCTATCTCTAGCTCTCTAGTCCAACACTGCTCTAAAACTTTAGATATCATATCGAGGTCTTGTCTGCATCTGTTGACAATGTTGCATCATTCTTTAGGGATAAAACAGAGTCAAAGAATATGGTTAAGGTTTATAGAAATGTGGAGACACAACAAGGAGCCAAGAAGTGAATTTTCAAAAATGTCCCTATAGCCTCGTGAAGATAGTTACAAATGTATTCACACCGATCTGCTTGACTCTACTAAACACTTAGCTCTTGTACTAATACACCGGTGTAACCTAGGCTCTGATATTAATTTAATGTGACCCAATTTCTCAGGTCATGACAGCGCCTACTATAACCCACTAGTAGGCAAGACAAACCCATAGTCTGGAATGACTAATAATGGACTATCCAAATAGATAAAGGAAAAAATGCGAAAAAAATATAATAACAAATCTAATACAAAATTTAATCCCAAGACCTGGTGGTTTCAGTACAGGAGCTTCTATATAACAAGATTTCTATGTAAAGTATAAATAAATACACTGATATAACTTATCTCTGAATACAACATAGAGACTAATCTACTACATAAGAGCAAAATGAGTAATACTCCTAACGTCAGGATCTCACTTGATGTTTCCAAACCATGGCTGCTCTGCATGACATATACATCAACAGTGATAACCCGTACTTATGATCTGCAGGCTAAAGAAGTATAGTATTAGTACCAAACATGTGGTACTCAGTAGGCAACTACCGACTGAGCTCCAAAGATAAACCAAATATATATAATGAATAAATACAATGGAAACTAAAGTCAAATATCTAGAAACCAAATAAGATAGACAATACGATAATAAGGATAACTTATCCTATCCATTTCCAAGAGACTAACAAAATATCAAGGATAAAGTATCCTATTCGAGCTTTACTCTAGAATAGCGACACTATACCGTATATCACTGGCCAATATATGAATAAAGGGAGAAATAATGATATATAACAATATACAAGGACAAGGAATGAATATATAATCTAAACAAATGAAGGAAAACATTTACAGTAATACCATAGATATATATAGCTATATATATATACATATATATGTGTATATATTTATATGTATACACATATATACAAGGTCAACTCAAGGCATAGCCCAAATCATCAAATCTTTATTTTAAGGTGTCATAATCCTAATAGTATTTAGTACTAACATACTCAGGATTTATAATCCATACATTTAATCATGAATTAATCATGCATGAGAATAAAATCGAAAGATGGAAGAGGTCAAAATCATAGCTCAATATCTCGATACCAAATTAATAACCAATTTATGACAACTAGCCATAACAATGATAATAATAATATCAATAACAACGCAAGTTATCAACTAATCTAGACCACCGAATACCTAGCCAAGCCTATCATGTGCCTCTACCGCCCCTGGCTTATAAGGTTCAATAAACATAAAAGACACCACAAGTCATAGTAATCACCCATATTTATAAAATTATCCCATACAAGCTAATAAATATAGGCGCATACTAGTGATAGGTGATACACATGCACAAATGAATTCAAGGTAAATAATTAATATCACAAGTTCATCCTCATAACCATCACCATCATAACCATCATTATTATAATCATCCTCCAGAATCAAAATGGGAATATGTATCATCAAGACTCAAAATTGAATCGGTTATAAATATCATCAAAACTCAAAATTGAATTGGTCATTAATATCATTAAGACTCGAATTTAAACCGGTCATAAATATCATTATGACTCAAAATTAAATCGGTCTTAAATATATAATCAAAAATTGCAAAATCGTTGACATAATTAATATCACCAATACACACACACACATATATATATTTATTAGGTGTACATACTTAAGTTGTGGCTAAAAAGAGTGTAAAGCCGTAAATACATTGCTTGAAGGGGGTCCTTGGGACTAAATCATTATAAAAGTATAGAAAGGGTCAGAATATCTCATAACCAGAGTAAATAGTAGTGTCAAATCATAGAATAGAATCTATCTCGATCAAATGTTTAAAGCATCATTATTAATCTTTTTTATATATAAGTTATCTAATAAGTCAGGCAGTTATTACTATAAAGAAATCTATTTTTAAGATGAAAAGTAAGATTTAACCATTAATTGGGAAGAAAATTAATAAAATCATGAATATATCGAATCTGTGCATGCCATCACCAGTATTCAAATAATAGAATCATAAGCCTTATACCACATCTTCCTTTGTCCTATATGAGAGACATATGTGTATAATTATATATATGCATAGCTACAACCGCATCCTTACAAGGATAACCATTTCTCAGATATCTAAATGATATCATAACACGACCTTTGGTCCAGTAACTTATCCAGAATAATTACAACATCAAAATCACAGCCTTAGGCCAACATGCATATTTGGAACTCATGTCAATAATAATATTTACAAGACATCTCACACCTAGGAGGCATCATATTCCACGGGACTATGAATCATAACTATGACGTTTATCATATCTATAAGGCATCTCATATCTATAGGTCATATATCATGACTATGAAAAATATTATCTCTATAGGCCAATTATCATATATAAGATGAATAACATCTCTAAAGGCTCAATATTACTTCTACAAGGAATATCATAACCATAAGCCATTAATCATAATTTGGGGTAAGTCATCACATTTTACCAAGTCACGAAGTAAAATTATTCTAATGGCTTAATAGTCTAAACTATGCCTAGCATCTGAAATAATATCCACAAGGACTAACACAAGACTTGGCCTAAGTGGGCCGGACGAACCCTCTTCTAATCCTCAATTTCCATATTTAGGAAATTTATACCCTAAACTAGCTAAGGTATCCAGTTCAACTTCTAGATGTAAAGTAAGCAATAACCAATCCTAAGATAGGAACTTCATCTAGAAACATGGGCATTTAAGATAACTCCACCCATCACTAAAATACCCCAAATAAGGTTAAATATACTAATCATACTCTTAATACTAAACCATACCCCAAACCTAGTATTATATCATATCCATACTATGAATTAGTTTTATCTAGGAAGAGGGCAATAAGGTTCTAGAAAGTAGTAAGCATTTCACCTTATGGGACCAAAACCCTCATCTTTTCCCCAAACTTCACTAACCAAGACTAAGTTATTCTACTCATAATCAAACTTAACATTCACATTCATATGTAATATATATCACACCTCATCTTACGAAGAAGAGTAGACAAAAGCCTACCTCAAAGCTAAAACAAAACCTTACATCATTCGCCAAATCCCCATCTTCTTCACAATCCCAAAATACCCTTACACTATCAAAATCGCAATCTACTCATCAATACGAGAATAATGATACCAATATTGCACCATTGTCCTTTAGGTTTAAAAATGACACCAAAAAACTCAAATGGATCCCATTTATGGAAATCATATTTTCGAGGTCAACCCAAAATTCATACATGAACAAGAAATCATAGTATTTTAGAAATGGGTGAGAACAAAGAAAACTTTGGGCTAAAATCAAGGACTAAGTGAATTTGGGGTTTTAGGTCAAAAACCAAGAAATTCAGTAAGAAGGTGATGAAATGTTACCTTAATTTGGATGATAATCATGATTAAATATTTTAATCAAGCTCCCAAGTCATTCACAATACTCAATTTTGAGTCATCATACCTGTTTAGGGCTTTTAGCTATCAAGGTTGGAGAGAAAATGACTAAAATTGCAACATTGGGGTTTATTTATACCCTTATAGGCAAAGGGATATTGCTATCACCATTACTTGGACTATAATCACCTAAGGGAAATCACCATAGGCCTCACTGTAATTGCCATAGTGTGGTAATGGTCCCCCTTTTGTGATCGCAATAAACTAGATATCAACAAACTTGGAAAATCTTTCAAAGTTCAAACAACACCTCGAGACTCATTTAGGATCCAATTTCTGCAAATGAACTATGTAACCACAATAAATTCAATT
This sequence comes from Capsicum annuum, assembly GCF_002878395.1. Lineage (NCBI taxonomy): Eukaryota > Viridiplantae > Streptophyta > Magnoliopsida > Solanales > Solanaceae > Capsicum > Capsicum annuum. The sequence continues at coordinate 110,918,678 of NC_061119.1, forward strand.
TTCTGGATGCGTTGGAAAAGTGAGATTTTCTATCTGAGGTTGTTTTGACCAAATGTGGGTCCCACTTCTAAATTACCAATTTTCCAACATTCCGACCAATAGGTCAAGATGAACTCGAGAGCATTGGGACTTGAACCAAAGTTCTACTATCATAAAATAGATATTATGGAGTTGCTTTCACAGTCAGAATTTGCATTCAAGATTGTTTTACTAAAGCTTTCACTCGATGGTCATTTAGAACCAGCGAAGACTTTCAAATAAGGAATTGACTCTAAAAAACCAAAAAAAACTACCCAACAACTAAACTATTAGCTCCAGCAAGACATAAATGACTTGGGGCAGCTATGGAGAAGCTCAAATAAAAAAAATAAGTTGATATATGGAAAATAACCTGAAGGGTCATTACAAATTGTTAACTATGATCTGGGATAAGGATTAGTAATGCGACATCCTGAGATCCAAAAGGTAAATAATAAAATACATCAATGAGTCCACAAGAAAGTTGAGAGTACATAACTTATAAGATTCTGCATGCATGATACCGGGGTGGTTCAGTAAAGCACGATAAACCTACAAATTTGAGAATTCAAAGGAACATAGCTCTAGCGTTCGTCTGCAACTTTGTACAACCAAAGTTACATACTGCTACTTGTTTAAGATTACAATACAAAACCACCCATTAACTTTCTATTTTTCCTTTTGAGTTCAGCAAACCAGAGATATACAATCAAGTTTTCCCTATGGGTTCGACCCTAACCTAGTTGGGTTATTATACTTGACAATGACCGCTTATCCTTAATTAGAGGTATAGTCTGGGTGTTGATCATGGATACCCTTTCTTTCTGTGATGTTGTCACGATATGATTTCTTAGTTCATGATGGCGCCTAGTATAACCCACCAATAGGAAAGCCAACTCTATAGTTTAGAGCGACTAGTAATAAACTACCCAATATATATGTAAAAGAATGTGAGATAGATGAAATAAAGATCAAATGCATAACAAAGTCCAAAAACCTGGTGGTATTAGTAAAAGACCTTCCAATATAACAAGAGTACAAAAGTTAATATCAAGGAATTACAATGATACAACTAAATCTTTGAATATAATACAGAGACTAGTCTAATAAATAAGAGAGAGATAAGTAATAATCCAAATGTCAGGAGCTCACTCTAAGTCTCTGGACTATGGTTGCTCTGCACAATGCATACATCAATGATGGTAACTCATACGTTGATCTGCGGGCTACAAAAGTGTAGTATAAGTACCAAAGGAGTGGTTCTCAATAGGCAACTACCAACTAAGCACCAAAGATAAAGCAGATATACATAGCATATAAACAGAATGAACCTACACGTAAGAATCTAGAATTATATAATCAGACAATGAGATCATAAGGAATAACTATCATATTTTTGTCAAAAATTTTAACATACTAAGACTAAGGAAGCATCAAGGATGAACTATCCTATTCTAGCCACATTAATGAATCTTAATACTATATCATATATCCCAGGACAATACACGAATTAAGGGTGAAAGGAGGATAAATTATACAATACAAGGACAAAGAATGAATATACAATATGAACAAATGGAAGAAGGGATATATGGTAGTACAATAGCTATATCTATATAGGTATATATACATGTAGCAATATGAGATCAACTAAAAGAAAAACCTAAATTATTATGTCTTCATTTAAGGCCTCATGATAATTCTATCAGGATTTAGTACCAACTTAATCGGGTTTCTAATCCATATATCTCATCATAAATTAATTATGCATAGTAATAAAATTTGTAAGATAAATGAGACCAGAATCATACCTCAAGTCTTGATATTGAATCAATGACCAATCTATCATAAGCTAAACATAACAATGATGGTAACAATGATAATAACAATATCAATAACAATATGAGTAACCGGCTATTCCAGATAACCAAATAACTAGCCTATCCTATGCGTACCCCCACCTCCCTAGTCTTAGAAGTTTAAATCAACATACAACAATACAAGGCATAGTCATCACCCATATCTATGCAACCGTTCTATAGCGACTAATAGAAATGGGTGCATACTGGTGACAGGATATGTGAATCCAATAAAATCCACAATATCATATTCATCATCATCATAGTCAACCTCCAGCCTTGTCGGGCAAATAATCATCATAATATCCTCTGACCTTGTCGGGTATCACTATTATCATCAAAATATCCTCTGACTTTGCCGGGTATCATCATATCATCATAATATCGTCCGTCCTTGTAGGTATCAATATCATTATCACAATATCCTTTGTCCTTGTTGGGTATCATCACATCATCATAATATTCTTCGGTTTTGTGGGGTATTAATATCATCATTATAATATCCAAATCAATACCACCTAATATAAAGTAAGCCACACAAGGGCTAAAATAAGTTGCAAGCCCTACAAGGACTAAAGAAAATGACAAGCCCCATGAAGGATAAAGTAAATAGATATGAAAAGAGAAGCAAGATAGAGTAAATTTCCATCATTCATTATCCATCAAAAATATCACATCCTTAGTAAGAGTATATATAATAGGTGTACGAACTTAAGCCGTGGCTAAAAGAGTATAAATCTTTAAGTTTGTTGCCCAAAGTGAACTTTGGGACCAAATCTTTATAAAAGTATGGAAATGGTCAGAATATCTCATTACCAAAGTAAATTATAGTGTTAAATCATGGACCAAAACATAACTCGGTAAATCTTTAAAACATCATTATTAACCTCTTTTACACTTATAACTTATTCATTAAGTTAGGAAGTTATTATTGTGGATAAATCCATTTTAAGTTAGAAAGCGGGATTTAGACCGTAGTTAGTGACAACAATAATAAGATTATAATCTAATTGAAATCATACCAATAATTGATGCAACAACCATAAATGAACCAAATCTATGCATACCATTACCAGTATTCAAATCAATAAAATCATAAACATCATACCATATCTTCCTCCATCCCCTACCAGAGAGATATGTATGTAAACACACACACATATACATATATATAATATTATATATATATATATATTCATAAACTATAATGGTATCCTTTACAAGGTTAATTACTTCCCGAATATCCAACTCATATCATTACATAGCCTTCAACCTAATAATGTGTCTAGAATAATCACAAGACCATAATCACGACCTTAGGCCCACATACATATTCAGATCTTATATAAATAATCATGTATATATAAATCATCTCATAACTATAGGCCATAGCGTATTCGCGAGAAGTAATATCTCCATAAGATAAAAAGCATACCTATAATCATCTCACACATAGAAGACATCTCACTTCTAAAAGGCATAATGCATCAATAAGCATAACTCAAACTGCGAGGCATATCACATTTATAAGGCATCTCATGTCTATAGGTTATGCATCATGACTATGAGAAATATCACCTCTCTAGGCCAATTATAATATCTAAGAGGAATATCATCTCTATAGGTCATATTTCATATCTAAGAGGGATATCATTCCTATAGGCCAAACAACATATGTAAAAGGAATAACATCTCTAAAGGCCTAATATCTTATCTAAGGGGAAATAACACCTCTATAGGCCCAATATCATGTCTATAAGCCATTAGTCACTATTTAGAGAAAAATACATCATTATCCATCAATTCACCAAGAAAATCTCTTAAATAAGGCTCATAAGTCTCAACTAGGCCTAACATCCGCTACTAACTGCAAACACAAGTCTTGGCCTAAGTGGGCCGGACAAACCCATTTCTAATCCTCAATTTTCATATTTAGTTAATCTATGCCCCAAACTAGGGTAAGGTATCTAGTTTGACTTCTAGATCTCAAGAAATTTATAACCAACCTAAGATAGGAACTTCGACTAGAAATAAGGGCATTTAAGTCAACTCTACCAAACTACAGTTCCAAAATCCCCACTCTGGCCTAATAAGATAAAATTTACTAATCATGTTTCCAATGATTAAATCCACATCATAGAAATAACATTACATCATATCAAATCTATGAGTTAATTTAATCAAGGTAGGAGGCCGTAGGATCCTAAAGGGGTACTAAGCATTTTAACTCATGGGTCAAAACCCTCATTTAATCCCCAAACTTCAATATTCAAAACTAAGTCATCCTATCCATAATCAAACTTAACATTCACATTCACACATAATATATATCATACACTATCTATGAAGAAGAGTAGACAGAAGCCTACCTCAAAGTTGAACCGCAAAACCTTACATTATTCACCACGCATCCATGTTCACTTCACAATCCCCAAAATGACATCAAACTTTCAAAATAGTTATATGCTCACCAATACGAGTCTAAAGATACCCATATTTCAATATTGTTCTTCGAGTCCAAAAATGACACCAAAAACTCCAAGTGGGTCCTACTTACCAAAAATGCATTTCCAAGGTCAACAAAACATTCATACATGAACAAGGAGTCATAACCCTCAAGAAATGGGTGAAAAAAGTTAATTTGGGGATAAAATCAAGCTCTAATCTAAATTAAGGTTTTGGGTCAAAACTAATAAATTAAAGCAAGAATTCGAATGAGTCTTACCTTAAATTTGATGATATTCATGATAAAAGATGATAATCAAACTCCTATGTAACCCACACAACTAAATTTTGAGTTATTACACCTACTTATGGTTTTAGGATCTTAAATATGAAGGGAAATGCCCAAATCAACGAATTGAGGTCTATTTATAGACTCCTCCAAGTACATGGATGTCGTGATCGCCATTACACGAGTGATGAGCAATGAATTTACCACTTATTGGCACTAAGAATTCATGCACACTACCACGATTTGAATGTATGAATGAGAGAAATTTGTGACTAAATCCACTTATCTCCACATTTTGTAGGAATACATGTGATAAGATAGAAAGATGTGCGAGCTGGAAAAGATCAAAAAGGAGAAGAGAAGTGCATTTGGAAGACCTAACACAAATAATCAACCTAAGTTACTGCAATCACGGTCTATTGGACATGATCACAACCAGTCAAGCCAGGTCAAAGGTCCACGATCGCGGTGTTTTTATGTAATGCCCCGTAAAATTCTCTTCCAGTCTGTGCCTTAGAGCGTATTTGGTAAAGCAAAAATCTGAGTTAAAATATTTAAGAAATATCATCCCAAGTATGAAATACTTTGAAATCATGTGGGAATCTATTTGAGCATGAATTAAGATCATAGAAGTCCCCTAACTCATGAACGAGTTGAAAACTTTTCTATCGTTCAAGTTTTAGTGACCGTCAAAATTTGGGTCAACTTCAATCAACCATAACTCATTGTATATGGATAAATGGGTGGATTTCTATATATAAAATGAAATATCTTTGAATTATATTTCCAACAATACTAATTTAGCCTAAATCCAATATCGGAGCAACGAGTTATGCCCATTTTACTCCAGCATATCAAGCTTGAAAATGGTGACGACGTTTCTTATGGGATATCACGTTTCTGACGACCTTTTTGATGATGTCATCATATTCTGACGACATTTCTAATGACATCGTCAGTCCTGGGTAGAAAATCAAGAATATGGATCCCTTTTGTGATGTCCATTCATGACGGCCTATCACGGACCTAACGGCCTATCACGGATGGCGTTAAGTATATTTTTCCAGCAATTCAAGGGAGTTTTTGCAAGGGTATTTTGGTCATTTACCACCCTTTTTGAGCCTCTATAAAAATGAGGAACCTCATTCAAACCCTAATTCAATTATTTTCTTTTTCAACTCTCTCAAGAGAGTATAATTAGGGTTTCAATCAAGAACCCTAATCTTCCAAAAATCATCCATAAATCTTCAAGGTTTCTTCAAAAATCAAGTTCCTCATAGTGTGGGCTTCAAGAATTTATTTATTTCAAGTGTGGATAAAGTTTCAAGCACTAAATTTTATTCAATTTCAAAGGTTAAGGTATGTAGATGTTGATTCTTGGGTCCCTTTCATCCAAGAAGCTCAAGAACCCTTTTTAAAACTAAATTGTTTTTATGTTTATGAGTTGTAAATGATTTGTATGAATTGAAATGGATATTTAATGTGTTGTTGAGTTTTGATTTATGATTGCCTACAAAATTTATGAGCATTGAACCTAGTATGGGGAATTTATGTGATGTTTGTGATAGACCCTCTTGAAGTTGTTTTTCCATGTGATGTGTTCATGACTTCTGGGTGTAAAAATGGTTGAATAAGTGAAGAACGTTCCCCATAGGTTTGATAAAGAGCTTAGGTGAAGCATAAGGCCCACTATAGAATGTTGAATAGGAAACCCCAAATTGTGAGCTAGAACATGCATACCTAGTGTTTAATAAAATGCCTTAGTGAGTGAAATGTGCCAAGATAGCATGAAATCCCCAAGTAGGTGTAAAATCGGTCATGTCTAGTGGTTGTTGAAATACCTTAGTGAACAAGTCGAGATATGATGGTAGTAAGTTCCCCAATTTTTTGCTCTGTGATATATGCTAAGCTTTTAATACATGACAAGTGGTTAGTGAGTAAATAGTGACGTGTTAGTATGAAGTTTGCCCTAAATCAAGTGATATCTAAATACATGACAAGATCGATATAAGTATGAATTACTTGATGTAAGATCTCATTCAATGGGGTATAATCTAATAGCATGTCTTCCCTAGGCTAGTATATGATGGTGAACCAATGTTGATAATCCTTAAAGGTTTGGAGTGACCCTTTTGTGTTTATGATGATGAATAGAGGTCTATGTTTCCTAAATGCTTAATGCGATATCCTAAGGATCTTGAGAGGGAAAGTATGTTATGATGCCCAACTACTTGAAGTGATGCTTTAACGATTGTGATGATACATGAATGATTGTAATGATGAATGAATGCTTGTAATGATGAATGAATGATTGTAGTGATGAATGGATGACCATAAGATGCATGAATGATTTGTGATGAAGAATGTTTATGTATTCCTTTTATGTTATCGAGTCCTTGGTGTATTTATACCTGATAATAAAGATGCTGTCTAGAGCTTGTGTCAGTTTCTCGATAATTCCAATCTAGCCATGATTCTAAGAACTTAGTGAACTATAGAACTCTATATCCTCAGACAAGTGCAAAGCTTAATACAGCTCAGTAATCTCAGTTATCTCTGTAATCTCTATATCACTAGTAATCTAGCCTCAGACCTGTTATCAACTCAGTTGTAATAGTATTCAAGTGATTCAATCCCAATCTCAGAAGTGATTCGAGTAATCTATTCAAGCTCTGTATCGTCAGTCAGATACCATGATTCAATATCTTTTCCATCATATAAAAAACCAAGTGATCTCAACGTAACTTAATCAGACTTTTTAGTAATATGATCAGTGTCAGATTCAGTTCAGCCAGTGTTTAGTAGAGAATTCAGTTCTGAGTCTTTCAGTTGGGAGTAGAAACTAGCACCGTGCGAGCTCAAGGATGGGAACTCACTTACTAGTAGAGGGTGTGATTCTTTGAAGCAATCCTTATGCTCCAGAACTACGTAGCCAGCATAGGTTGAGACATCACACCTGTTAGTTGAGGGTAGATGAGAGACATCATATCTGCTAGATAATGGTAGATAAGGTGGCTTAACCTGCTAGATGAGGGCTTCACCATTCTCTTTTAAGGACCTACTAAATGAGGGTCACATAGAGTTGTCTTTACCAGTGGCGTGATAATGACACCCTTCCAACTGGGGCACAAATTGGACCACACCTGTGGTAGGTCGGGGCATGTAGGTTAAGTGACTACTTCCCACAGTTTCAGTTTCAAATTCAGTCTCAGTCTTCAAAAATTAGGACTGTCTGATACAATCATCTATCATTGTGAGGAACTCAGATAGTTCCATTGATTTATGGGCCATCCCATCAGATAGACTTGGTCTCACATACAGTTATTTGATATTATATTCAGAGATATATTGTCAGATATTGTCAGATAGGCTTGATCAAAGTATTAGATTTCTATTGAGTATTCTTGTTGTCAAATTCAAATATAATCATATTTATTATCATTGATAAAGCTTTCAAAATCATCTATTAGAAAGGTTGATCTCTCATCCTGTCAGTCTTAAGCAGTAAGTCCAAGAATTTACTCATTAATGTAAGCACATCCAGATCCTCAGTTATCAGTATCAGATGAGTCAGTGATTCAGTATTTCAGTGTTAGTAGTGATTTTAGTCTGTAGTAAAGTGGTATCTGAGTTTTAATTTCTAAGTTGCAATAATTGTGTTCATGTTCTGTGCATTTATACACATGTTCTCATGCGGCATTTTTATGATTATTCAGTCTAGATATTATGCATGCATAAAACCTTACATTAGACTACCCCATCAACGTACTCTGTATATTTTTGTACTGACGCATTTGTGCTATGGTATTTTATTTGACACCATAGGTTCAGACGCACAGGATCCAGTTTATCCTTAACAGTTTGGTCCAAGTCAGCAGCAGTAGCAATGAGTCCTCTTTTTTCGAGGCTGAGTCTCAGTTTATTACTATTGTTTCAGACTTTGTTTATTTTCTGTTGACGGAGTTAGTTGGGGACATGTCCCATCAATTCCACAGTTTAGACAGTTAGAGGCTTTTCAGACGTACGTATTAGTATTCAGTTTTCAATTTTGAGTATGTATAGATATTTTGAACCTTATGGTAAGTTTCCACATTTTTTAGATATTATGTAGTGTACAGGTACAGATATCAGAAAAGAGTTAGCTTATGGTCCTTCGGGTCCATAAGCACCGTGTGACATCTCAGGATGGGATCTCAGGGCATTACAAACTTAGTATCAGAGCCTAAGGTTTAAAAGTATCCTAGGAAGTCTGAAAAGCCGCATCTAGTAGAGTCTTGTACATGGGTGTGTAGCGTGCCATATTTATGTACAAAAGGCTACAGGATGTTCTTAGGAGCAGTTCATCTTCTTTCAGTGATCATTTTGTACGAGTGAGCATGAGTTCAAGTTGATCCTTAGTCTAATCCACTTTATTCTTTCATTTACAGAGTATCTCCTCGTAGAGACTTTGTCCATAAGGTTGAAGATCAGCTCCCTCAGCTAGTAGATCCTGAAAATGAGAGTGTGTCATATGTAGAGTTTTGGGAAGCTTTCCAAGTGCTAGCCCAGGCGGTGACTAATATTCATGGAAACCGTCAGGCTGCAATCCTACCTCAGCAAGATAGGAATTCTACCATAGCCAGGATTAGAAGCTTCATGAAAATGAACCCGCCTGAATTCTTTGGGTTTGTATTAGGTGAGGATCCGTAGTTGTTTCTTGAGGAGGTAAAGAAGATCACCCAGATTATGCATATGTCAGAGAAGGAGAGTGTTGATTTAGCATCTTATAGGTTGAAAGATATTGCTCATAATTGGGTAGTGATGTGGGAGAAAAGTAGAGGGGAGAATGCAGCTCTCGTGACTTGGCTAGAGTTTTAAATTGCCTTTCTAGAAAGGTTTTTCCCGCTAGAAATGAGAGAAGCTAAGGTAGAAGTGTTTATAAACCTAAGGCAAGGCTCCATGACTATGAAAGAGTATTGTCTTAAGTTTAAATAATTATCTAAGTATGCTCCCGACTTGATAGCTGACCCTAGAGTGGGTAGGAGTAAGTTTTTGATTGGGGTATCAAGTAATTTGTTGAAAAAGTGTAGAGCTGCCATGCTTAATAGAGATACATATTTTTTAGGCTAATGATTCATGCACAATAGATTGAGAAAAATAAGATAAAGGAGAGAGGGAGAGTGAGTAAGAGAGCCAAGACAGGTAGTCGTGGTTTCTCGCAATCAGGGTCTCAAGGTGGTAGTAGTTCTCAGTATGGTTAGATATTTTTAGTTCCAACTCTATCTTCAGCTAGTGTACTCGTACCTGTGTTTGGGGGTGTCAGATTTGAGGGAGCGCCAAGCTCCAATGCCCATAGTAGTACTAGTGGTGTTCGTACCTACTCGTTGTGTGAAAAATATGGTAAGAATCATAAGGGTGTGTGTAGAGCCGGTAGTAATGTGTACTTTGGATGTGGTGAGACCGGTCACAAAGTTCGAGACTGTCCTAATCCAAGTCCCCGAAGTCAGCGTAGTCATTCTTCAGCTCATAAAAGATTGTATGCACTTCAAGCTCGCCTTGATCGGGAAAGATCCCATGAAATTAACTCGAGTATGTTATGAGCCCTTCATCTTTATGTTATGCATTGATAGATCCTTTTCTGTTATTTTGATATTATATGTTAGCATGAGTCATGCATAAGTTTCAGATCTTGATCGGATAATTATGACCCAGTCTGTAGGTGCCCCGTGCACTGCTCCAGTATTTTAGTGAAGTGTGTTTAGAGGGACATAGAGTCCCAAGGGGGGAGATACCCAATGGTATTATGATGTTACACGCCATTAGATTCATCTCGATGGATGTTTAGATTTTTCTTATAAAGTTAGCATCAATCATTGTTGCATTATCAAGTTGTGTTTTCAAAAGTCAGCTTAGCCAGACATTCATGCATTAAATATGCTCATTTAGCAGAAAGAGTTTATCTTGTCAGTGTGTGTTCAGTCATGTATTCATGAGATCATCCCAGTTATGAGTCCATGCATCAGATATGCATATGTATTATGAAAATTCAGCTATGAGTATCATCAGTCGAGTATTCCATGCATCATATATGCATGCCCAGTGTGAGAACTCTATATGTCAGTCATTCTAGTTGCGTAGTCCTGATCTGAGATGTTTTCATTTCTTGAGTAATTTTTGTTGATCCGTATTATCAGTCTGTCAAACAATATTCGAGGACGAATGTTCTCAAGGGGGAGATAATGTAATGCCCCACAAAATCCTCTTCCAGTCTGAGCCTCAGAGAGTATTTGGTAAAGCGAAAATCTGAGTCAAAATGTTTAATAAATATCCTCCCAAGTATGAAATACTTTGAAATCATGTGGGAATCTATTTGATCATGAATTAAGATCATAGAGGTACCCTAACTCATCAACGAGTTGAAAACTTTCCTATCATTTAAGTTTTAGTGACCGTCAAAATTTGGGTCAAATTCAATTGACCATAAATCGTTGTATATAAAGAATTGGGTGTGTTTCTATATATCAAATGAAAGATCTTTGAATTAAATTTCCAATGATACAAATTTTTCCTAAATCCGATATCTGAGCAAAGAGTATACCCATTTTACTCCAGCATGTCAAGCTGGAAAACGGTGACAATATTTCTGGAGGGCTATCACATTTCTGACGCCCTTTTTGATGACGTCGTCACATTCTGATGACATTTCTGATGATGTCATCAGCTCTGGGCAAAAAATAAGAATTTGTACCCCTTTTGTTACGACCATTCGTGATGGCCTATCATGAACCTGATGGCCTGTCACAGATGGCGTCAAGTATATTTTTGCAGCATGTCAAAGGAGTTTTTGCAAGGGTATTTTGGTCATTTCCCACCCTTTTTGAGCCTATATAAATATGATGAACCCTTATTCAAACCCTAATTCAATCATTTTCGTTTTCAACTCTCTTAAGAGAGTATAAATAGGGTTTCAATCAAGAATCCTAATCTTCTAAAAATCATCCATAAATCATCAAGGTTTCTTCAAGAATCAAGTTCCTCATAGTGTGAGCTTCAAGAATTTATTTATTTCAAGTATGGATAAAGTTTCAAGCACTAAAGTTCATCCCATTTCAAAGGTTAAGATATGTAGATGTTGATTCTTGGGTCCCTTTCATCTAAGAAGTTGAAAAACCCTTTTTAAAACTATTTTTTTTTGTTATGTTTATGAGTAGTAAATGATTTGTATGAGTTGAAATGGATTTTTAATGTGTTGTTGAGATTTGATTTATGTTTGCCTACAAAGTTTATGATCTTTGACCCTAGTATGTGGAATTTATGTGATGTTTATGATAGACCCTCTTGAAGTTGTTTTTCCATGTGATGTGTTCATGACTTCTGGGTGTAAAAATGGTTGAATAAGTGAAGAACGTTCCCCATAGGTTTGATAAAGAGCTTAGGTGAAGCATAAGGGACACTATAGTATGTTGAATAGGAAACCCCAAATTGTGAGCTAGTCCATGCATGCCTTGTGTTTGATAAAATGCCTTAGTGAGTGAAATGTGCCAAGATAGCATGAAATCCCCAAGTAGGTGTAAAATCGGTCATGTCTAGTGGTTGTTGAAAGACCCTAGTGAATAAGTCGAGATATGATGGTTTTAAATTCCCCAATTTTATGCTCTTTGATATATTCTAAGCTTTTAATACATGTCAAGTGGTTAGCAAGTAAATAGTGACGTGTAAGTATGAAGTTTCTCCTAAATCAAGTGATATCCAAATACATGACAAGACCGATATAGGCATAAAGTACTTGATGTAAGATCTCATTGAATGGGGTATAATCTAATAGCATGTCTTTCCTAGGCTAGTATATGATGGTGAACCAATGTTGATGATCCTTAAAGGTTTGGAGTGACCCTTTTGCGGTAGTGATGATGAATAAAGGTCTATGTTTCCTAAATGCTTAATGCGATGTCCTAAGAATCTTGAGAGGGAAAGTATGTTATGATGTCCAACTACTTGAAGTGATGCTTTAACGATTGTAATGATACATGAATGATTGTAATGATGAATAAATGCTTGTAATGATGAATGAATGATTGTAGTGATGAATGGATGACCATGAGATGCATGAATGATTTGTGATGAAGAATGATTATGTCTTACTTTTATGTTATCAAGTACAGGGGGTATTTATACCCAAAAATAAAGCTATTGTCTAGAGCTAGTGTTAGTTTCTCGATAATTCCAATCAAGCCATGATTCTAAGAACTTAGTGAACTATAGAACTCTGTATCCTCAGACAAGTGCGAAGCTTAATACAACTCAGTAATCTCAGTTATCTCTGTAATCTCTATATCACTAGTAATCTAGCCTCAGACCTGTTATCAACTCAGTTGTAATAGTATTCAAGTGATTCAATCCCAATCTCAGAAGTGATTCGAGTAATCTATTCAAGCTCTATATCGTCAGTCAGATACCATGATTCGATATCTTTTCCATCATATACAGAACCAAGTGATCTCAGCATAACTCAGTCAGAACTTTTAGTAATATGATCAGTGTCAGATTCAGTTCATCCAGTGTTAGTTGAGAATTCAATTCTGAGTCTTTCAGTTAGGAGAAGAAACTAGTACCGTGCGAGCTCAAGGATGGGAACTCACCTACTAGTAGAGAGTGTGATTCTTAGAAGCAATCCTTATGCTCTAGAACTATATAGCCAACGTAGGTACTGTTAGTTGAGGGTTGATAAGAGACATCATACGTTCTAGATAAGGGTAGATGAAGTGGCTTGACCTGCTAGATGAGGGCTCCACTATTCTCGTTTGAGGACTTGCTAGATAAGGGTCACATAGAGTTGTCTTTACCAGTGGTGCGGTAATGATAGCCTTCTAATTGGGGCAAAGGTTGGACCCCACCTATGGTAGGTCGGGGCATGTCGGTTAAGTGACTACTTCCCACAGTTTCAGTTTTAGATTTAGTCTCAGTTTCAGAATCAGTCTTCAGAAATTAGGACTGTCAGATACAGTCATCTATTATTTTGAGGAACTCAAATAGTTCCATTGATTTATGGACCATCCCATCAGATAGACTTGGTCTCACATATAGTTATTTTATATTAATCTAGAGATATACTGTCAGACAGGCTTTTTTACAATATCAGATTTCTATTGAGTATTCTTGTTGTCAGATTCAGATATAATCATATTTTTTATCATTGATAAAGATTTCGAAATCATCTATTAGAAAGGTTGATCTCTAATCCTGTTAGTCGAAAGCAGTAAGTCCAAGAATTTAGTCATTGATGTAAGCACAGCCAGATCCTCAGTTATCAATATCAGATGAGTCAGTGATTTAATATTTTAGTGTCAATAGTGAGTTCAGTCTACTGTAAAGTTGTATTTGAGTTTCAGTATCTAGAGATGCGATAATTGTGTTCATGTTCTATGTATTCATGTACGTGTTCTCATGTGGAATTTTCATGATTATTTACTTTAGACATTTTGCATGCATGAACCCTTGCATTACCCTACCCTGTATACGTACTCTGTACATTTTTGTACTAATGCATTTGTGCGATGGTTTTTTATTTGACACTATAGGTTCAGAGGCACAATATCCAGTTTATCCTCAGCAATTTGGTCCCAGTCAGCAGCAGTAGCAGTGAGTCCTCTTCTTTTAAGGACGAGTCTCAGTTTACTACTATTATTTAAGACGTTGTTTATTTTCTGTTGATGGAGTTAGTTGGGGATATGTCCTATCAACTCTATAGTTTAGATAGTTAGAGTCTTTTCAGACAGATGTATTAGTATTTAGTTTTCTATTTTGAGTATGTATAGATGTGTTGAACCTTATGGCAAGTTTTTGTATTTTTTTAGATATTATGTAGTGTATAGGTACAGATATCAAAAAAGGGTTAGCTTGTGGTCCTTCGGGTCCATAAGCACCGTGTGATGTCTCAAGATAGGATCTTGGGGTGTTACATATTACCTCAAGTGCGGTAACCACAATCGAAGACAAGCTTCTGTGATTGCGGCAATGCGGGAATGTACCCAGGGACAGTTTTGTAATTGTATACAACTGACCCCAATTCCCTTAAGAGGCTAAAACCCTTTCACATTTTTGTATTATAGAATCTTGGAGAGAAATAAAAATTTAAAGTTACAAACCCTAATTTGGTCAATATTTATATTTGAATTTCTCGCTTTGAATTTGGTTAAATTGAAGGATGGATATTTAGAATGAACCTTATGGTATATCTCTTTCTCTTTACTTCATGAGTAGTTAAATCATTTTATCTTGGGATTATATTGAACTAAGGTGAAATTGTGTGTGGGTTGTGATGTCTTTGTGTAGATTCTAGTTTGTTGGTGATGGGTTTTGCTATAGCTTGGATTAATTAGTTGGGATTTGTGGGTGAAAACCCCAAATGCCCAAAATGGGTTTATGGGTAAAAACCCCCAAACTCTTGAAAGCTCACATCATCATCGAAAGAGGGATGTGGGTAAATTTTTGAACCCATGGCATCCTCAAAATAGGGATATGAGGGAAAACAATAGTGGACAAAAACAGATGTAGTTTGCTATATTTTTGCTATCTTAGAACTAAGGGTGATTAGAGAGTTGGCTATGTCTTGGGCATCTTCCTAAAATAGGAATGCCCAATTAAGGTATTAGGTTGATGAAATTAACACACTTTCTAGTTACTTAAAAGGGTCAACAAGTGATATTCTTAAGGTTTTGTTGACAAACTAGCCTCAAGGACTTTCGACCTAGCCTACCACATCATTAATAACTAGAATTTGCTCCAAATCATCATGTTCCCATCATAACTTTCCCTTAGGTAGACATAATCCCAAGATGCTTCTAAAATTAAAATCTCAAACAGAAGTGATGCCTTAGTATCTTGATTCGATTATACCTTGTTCAAATTTTATTTCAAACTAACCACTATTTCAAATCATGTAATTTACTTTGTTTAAATTATGGGTATCTTTTTAGTAATTTTTAACACCTATAGGATTAAAAATCTAATTTCTCTCTTCGTGGATTTGACCTTAACATATGTTGAGCTATTTACAAGGACCGTCCTCTACCAAATTAAATGGTATAAGTGAGTATTATAAAAATGGTGCCGTTGCTGGGGAGTGAAATTTAGGTTTTAGTTGTGCGGTGTTGATTTTCACTAAGGGTATACCCATAGTGGTGTTTATTTATTTTGGTTGTTGTTTTTGTTTCCTTTTTAGGTGATTCCCATAGTGTTCACGATACTATGAGTGACAATACAAATATTACCAGGTCCTTCGAGGACCTCTTGATGATGAAAAGAAACTCAATGATGTTGGATGTTCATGTGCCATTCGTATCCTATCTACTCACAGGAATGGTGTCTTTTATGTCACAAGCGTCATGTTGTATATGCTACAAATTAAGAGTCTTTTTGGGGGATGAGTCGATGAGGACCCCAACTTGAATTTGAATAACTTCATAGAAGTGTGTGCACCATTTGATATTACACACATAACCGAAGTGTCCATCCAGTTGCACCTCTTCCCATTCTCTCTAATGGGGGAGGCGGTATTGTGGCTCTTCTCTTTTTTGGTCAGATCATATTCTTTGTGGGATTAACTTACCAGGGCCTCCCTTGAACGGTATTTCCCACCCTTCAAGATGCTCCAATTGTATGATGAGATCATCAACTTTAGGAAATTGAATGGAGAACCCTTGTATGAAGTATGGGAAAGATTCAATGGAAAACTCATGCAATGTACCAACCAAGAGGTCTTAGAGAAGATTCTTCTCCAAATCTTATACTAGGATCTTGATCCTCTTGCCAAAATCATGGTAAACAATGCAGCATGTGAAATTAAATTATCAAGAGGCTATAAATTTTCTTGAGGAATCTACCAAGCAAAATCAGGGGTGGTATACCCATGATGTCGAGGTACCGAAAGGATCCCCTACTACTTTCTTTCTTGATAAAGAGAAAAAGAAGAGAGAAGAGGAGATGGAGGAAAACATGGTAAAATTGATAACACAATTGAAGCTTTTAACTAAGCATGTGATGGGTGCACTCACAAAAACGGTGAATGTCATGGCATCCAAGGCCTATGATGATGAAGAGGCCAAGAATCCTGATGAAGACATTTGGTATTTGGCTAAATATTTGGGGGGATTCCACCCCGTCTATCAAAGGCAAGGTGAGAACAAAAGTTTGATGGATCGTGATCGTGATCATGATTGGAGGTACAAAGACTGGGAGTATGATCATTATATGACCTCTCATGACCGGGAAAAAAAACAAAGAATGTAATCCAGCCTACCCCGATATATATAAAATCAAAGATGTCTTGGAAGACATTTTGATGAAAGTAGAGGGAACGGACAAATGGGTTCATGAATTGGAAGGTGATTTTTTGAAACTCAAGCAAATGGTTGTTTCCCACTCCGCTTCTATCAAATAATTGGAAATAAAAATCGAGCAAATATCCACTTAATTTAATGCTAGACCAGAGGGGAGGTCTTCCTAGTGACACTATTGTGAATCCAAAAAATAAAGCTCAAGTGTTGGCAATAGTAACTAGGAGTGGAAAAACTCTTAGTGATTATTTGAAGGAATTTTAGAGAGAAAGTGTGGGTACAAAAGATCCCAATGTTGAGCACATGAATATGATGAAAAAGGTTGTGGTTGAGCTGAGAGAAGAAACCCTAAAATCTCAAGAAGAAGGGGATAAAACAGAACTAGTGGAAATTGATGAGGAGGTGGTAGAGAATGATATGCCATAATGTAATGTATTTCCCACCCTTCAAATCCCTCTTCCATTTCCACAAAAGCTTAATGAGAATGAGGAGTGATAAGCTTAACAAATTCATGGCCAAGCTTATTAACCTCACTATCAATATCCCATTGCTTGAGGCGATCTAAGAAGTTTTAGGGTATGCTACATTTATGAATAAATTGATGTCAAAGAAGAAGCTTGTTGAAGGTGACACCATTAAGGTCGCCCATGGTTGTAGTGCTATCATGAGTATAGAAATGGTGGAAAAGAAAGAAGACCCCAGGGCCTTTATAAGTCCATGAACTATCGAGACATATAAATTTAAAAAAGTTTTATATGACCTCAATTCGAGTATTAATCTCATACCCTTTTTAATATATTAGAGGCTTGGTTTGAGTACCTTCACTCTAATGTTGATAAGGCTTTTTATGGTGGACTGGTCTATCAAGAAACTGGTTGGTGTTTTGTTCGAAGTATTGGAGCAAGTGGATAGATTTATCCTTTCAGCAAATTTTTTAGTGCTCAATTTTGATATAGACCAAGAGGTTCCTATTATCCTTGGTCAACCTTTCCTTTCTACCTGAATATCCATTGTTGGTCTTTGAGCTTGAGGATATAAGGTTTAGAGCTCATGATGGTGAAGTATCCTTCTGGGTATGCAAATCGATGAAACTACCCATAGAGCTTCAAGTAGTGTTGGTAATAGATGTTGAGGCTGAGGAAGTAAAGGATGGGTCCCTTGAGTATGTAACTTGAGAAATATGGAAAATATCATTCCATAATGATAATTAAGATGCTAAATGGGAGGCAACCCACAAATTTCATGAAAGTGGATTGTATCCTTTGTTTATAATTTCATAGGGTAGATTTTAATTTTGTTATTTGATTAGTCCATGCATTTGTAACACTATGTAGTGTGTTGAATGAGTTTGAGAATGGGAAAGTGTGAAATTTTTTAATATTAGACTGAATAGGGAAAAGGGCAAAAATTAAGCAATAAGCTCAACAGGGGAAAATAGAGGTGTAGAAATGCCCTCAGTTACCATCATCACGGGCCCCATGTTGCGATCACAGTCACTCGTGTGTCGGTGATCAAAGACCCTTGAACGTGATCCTAGTCAAATCAGTCATATGACCATCCAAATCCCCTATTTCCCTCACACTCCCCTCTCAACTTTTCTCTCAAATTGTACCCATTTTGGGCTAAATTTTGTGCATTACAAAAGCATATTTGTATCCATCTTGCATCATTCCTCCAGTAATTATCTTAAATTCATTATTTAATTATTAAAAATAGGCTATAGAATGCATGTTATAGGGAAGGACTAAATCTATGAATCATCGTTAAATCTGTGTTGAAATAAACTTATGTGGTGGTTGGCTGCTAAAATATGGTGTGGACATGCGTGGGGAAGTATTAAGCACCCTAATTGTGTGTGGAGTTTAGTAAAATGAAGGGTGAACACCAAGTTCTTGATCAGATGTCCAAACGAGTCTTTGCAAGCAATTTTTAACGTTCTAAGGGCATGATCGAGAGCCTAGTAATCTTGTTCAATGATTTTAGTGTAAATTATTGTTGTAGAACATGATTTGTCTTGGAATTGTAATTTTTGGACATTAAAATTTTTTGCTTGGAGACGGTCTCAGATATCAAAATCGCCGTCATCGAGTCTACGATCGTAGAATTGCGATTGCGACTCTATGACCTGTGATCACTTTACATGAGGCTGAATTTCAGCCTTGGCCAAAAATTCTACAATTCAAATTCTTGTACTACCAAATAACCATCCCATGAGCTTTAGTGGACTATATAAAATAGTTTATACATGAAAATGTTAATGGTTAATGTGGTTGTATTGTTCTCATGTTTTTTAGGATTGCCTCATAGAAGATTACGACCAAGTTTACTTCATGGCCCCTAAGTGCCACTCTCAATACTTTGGTGATCTTTCAAGAACAAATCTATTTTCGGAGAGAGAAATATATTTGGTGAAAGTTCCAGAAAAACTTTCGATATTTCATGATAGAATTATGGACACTAGGTGGCGGTGCTTTGCCTCGAATCCTTGTAAGGAAAATGAGTAGTGGGTCCAAGAATTCTATGCTAACGTTAGCCTAGTATCCTTCTCAGACCCATCCATTATTATCAGGATTCAAGAGAAGGTGGTGGACTTTGGGGTGGAGTAAATCAATTATATATATGGGCTCCCAAATGAAAACATGGCTAATTTTGAAGCCAAGGGGTGAGAGCCAGGCGGTTGGATGATGGAGAGGTTGTTTCCGTGTAAGGAGGTCTCTTGAGTAGCTACCAAGAGAAACATATCAATGAATGATTTAATTGTTGAGGCTCGGGTTTGGTTGAACATCATCTATAGCTGAGTCTCTCTTTGTAACCATATGACAGTAGTTCCAAACTTGAGGGCTTGAATGGTTCCTTGCATAATGGATGACATTCCCTTGAATATCGGTAAGCTTGTGGTCTCCGACATGAAATTTTTTAAGAACCACGGTGATACACACCTCTCTTTCCCCAATTTGATTATAGAGATGTGCAAGCGAGCAAGAGTTGAGAAGTACCCGAGAGATACTTGGGTGCACCCTAGCACCCCCATCTACTCTCTCAAAATTTGAGTCAAGGGCACACTAGGTAACAACAAAAAAAGGATGATTGATTTGGGTAACTCGACATGTGAGGATCCTGAGTCTTGTAGGCCATCCACAGTCACACCTCTTGAGTATCCTTGTATTGATATTAGGCCCATTAGGGAGCTAGTATTGGGATTAACCAGGGAATGGGAGATACCTCCACTACCCTCCACTGATATGTATCCAACTTTGATTATGAGAGGTATCTAGAGATCATGTGGATACCATTCCTAGGCGTGAGAGATCCTACTCATCCTTGTTAGAGTCCTACAGAGAGCTTTAGGTTTTATATAAAAAGATGGTAAAAAGGGAGAAGAAGAGAGTTAAATTTTTTAGCAAGATGTAGTGAGGGGTAAAGGGCCTTTGGAAGTTCCTTAAACCCTGAGATAGACTTTCTTTCTCCCGAATGGAGAGTAATGATGAGGCCCCAATGGAGTGATTCAGTCATAAGGATGTAGATGATGATGTAAAGTACGAGGGCGAGAGTAGCTCTTGATGCGATTTCAGGGAGAACCCTTATCTCTTTTATGCTTGATATATTATGCAGTGCGACACTTCTAGCTTTTTATTTGGGGGTGATTATCTCTGCATTTTTTTTATTTGGGGATGTATTATTGATACTTCTGGATATTTGAATGTTATTTTGGTTGATTTTTATTTTTTCTATGGGTTGTAATATTAGGCACTCTGATGGTGCCCACATTTTCATGGATTAGTCATTTTGTTTTATTTTTAGATTTTTAGTTTATCTTTATTGTTCTTGTGATGATATCCAATGAACATGTCCCTATGATAGATTGAGTGATGAAATTCTTAAGGGAATATCATTGTGATAAGGTTTTGAGCCATGGATGCAGAGGAAGTTTTTGTACCCGTAGCATTGAAGCTATAAATGCAGGGGAAGTCTGAGTACCCATAACAGTTTGTATTTGGGATTTCACTTATACCTATGAACAAGTCTGAGTATCCATATTACTACCCCTATCAAAGTTGAAATGTGAGATGATAGCTTGGTTTGGTGCCATAAAGAGAAAATTATACGTAGTGCAAATGTGAAGCAAACAACCCCCTGGTCCAAAATTTTTTTGAAAATTAAGGGCACAGATGTAAGAAATCTTGTAACAATACTTTACCTCTTTTTGTGACTCCATAATTTTTTCTTTAAATAGTTGGTAGATACTCCATTTTGTCTCTAGAAGGAAGGGCAATTGAGCCCCTTTAAGGAGTTTGTATGCCATATGTGGTAAGATTATTTGTCTAAATATCATGCATACTTGTACTATCTAGAACTTGCCTCGTTAGTTTCTTTAGACTAATTTTGATTATGCTTGGTTAATGAGATAACCCTAGGATATCTCTGTAAATATAGGAACCCACTTTAGACTAAATAGCCTTCCCATGCTTAGGATAGTACCCTTAGTTACCTAATTTGAGCCTTTAAACCTTTCTTTGGGCCATGGTAGTGTAAGTTGATGCCTATGAGCTAAAGAAAGAGAGAAGTGAAAAAGAAAGGTTTGATGAAAATAAAATGAGGCATATATTGAAAAAGAGATAAGCGAATGAAAGATGCCTCTAAAAATTTGGGAAAATCACGGTAGCTAAAGTAGGCATGTGTAAAGAGTGGAATAAAAAATAGTGGTCCATGGTCAAAAAGTTTGAAGAATGAAATAGTGTGATGTAGATATTCAAGGAGGGTGTAGCTATTTTGTCCTAAATGATATCCTACCCTTCCCCAAACCTATGTTACAAGCTCAAAAAGCCCTTTTCAGATCTCCAACCAAGTGTATTCATTGTAGTGGTGTGTGAAAATAAGTGCAAGCCTGTGTCAAGGTACTTATTAGCATTGAGAGTATTTGTGTAAGAGAGATTTTCACACTTGAATTCCTTGTTGCATATTTGATTATTTTGTGTGTGGGGAATTTTCCTTCTTGTGAGGAGGCATGTGAACAACTTAAGGTAGGTGACTTTGTCACCTTTCGAATAATGAGGCAAAAGGAGTATAGTGTTGTTAAGGTCAATAGAGAGTCACTTTTAGAGTGTGAGTGATTGTTTCTCATTAAAGTCTTTTGCAACTTTGAATTGCATTTCATGTTGAGGGGGCCCATGTTTGAAGAGCTACTTATGGTAGTAACCTAGCTTGAAGTCATTATGATAATTGGGTTGTATAAAAGGGGCTTAAATGTGCATTGCCTCCTGGTAAGACGTAGTGTTGCCTGAGGACAAAAAAAGATTTATGTTGGGGGTATTGATCATTTTTACTTATAATTCATGCACACTACCGCAATTTGATTGTATGAATGAGACAAATTTATGACTAAATTCACTAATCTCGACATTTTGTAGGTATACAAATTATAAGATGGAAAGATATGGATTTGAGATGAAAAGGATCAAAAAGTAGAAGAGAGGTGCAGCTGGAAGACCTGAAGCAGAAAATCATCCTCAATTACCACGATCGTGGTATGTGGGCTGCGATTGTAACCAGTGAACCCAGGTCAAAGGGCCGCGATTGTGGTGTCTTACCGGTTGTGGTAGCTGCGATCACGGATAAGCTTCCACAATTACGGCAATGTGGGAATGTACCTAGGGGCCGTTTTATAATTGTAAACAGCCGACCACAATTCCCTTAAGAGACTAAAACCCTTTCTTATTTTTGTATTGTAGACTCTTGGGGAGAAATAAAAATTTGAAGTTACAAACCTTAATTTGGGAAACAGTTGTATTTGAATTTCTTTCTTTGAATTTGGAGAAATTGAAGGATGGATGTTTTGAATGAACCTTATGGTATATCTCTTTCTCTTTACTTCATGAGTAGCTAAATCTCTTTGTCTTGGGATTATGTTGAACTAAGGTGAAATTGTATATGATTTGTGATGTATTTGTGTAGATTCTAGTTTCTTGATGACGGGATAAACTATAGCTTGGATTAATTAGTTAGGATTTGTGGGTGAAAACCCCAAATGTCCAAAATGAGTCTGGGGGTGAAAACCCTTAACTCTTGAAAACTCACATCATCCTCAAAAGAGGGACGCAGGTGAACTTTTTGAATCCATGGCATCCTTGAAATAGGGCTATGAGGGACAAAGCAATAGTGGACAGTAACAAATGTAGTTTGCTATCTTTTTGCTAACTTAGAAATATGGGTGAATAGAGAGTTGGCTATATCTTTGGCGCTTTCCTAGAATTAGGGATGCCCTATTGAGGTATTATGTTGATGAAATTTACCCACTTGTTAGGAACTCGAAAGGGTCAACAAGTCCTATTCTTGAGGTTTTGGTAACAAACTAGCCTCAAGGACTTTCAACCTAGCCTACCACATCGTTAGTAACTAAACTTTGTAGTAAATCATCATGTTCCCATGCATAACTTGCTCTTAGTTAGACATAATCCCAAGATCCTTCTAAAATTGAATTCTCAAATACAAGTGTTGCCTTAGTGTCTTGATTTGATTATACCTTGATCAAACTTTATTTCAAACCAACCTCCCATTTTAAATTATGTATTTTACTTTGTTTACATTACGAGTATATTTTATATAATTGATAATACCTATAGGATTAGAAATCCAATTTTGCTCCTTGTGGATTCGACCTTAACGTAAGTTGAGCGATTGCCAGTGACTGTTCTCTACAAAATTAAATTGTATAGGTGAGCATTATCAGCGGGCAGAAATCCCAGAGCTGCGGTATTCATTTCCCTCTCATGATCACCATAGCGCGATCTCCATCAACCCTGCCGCCATCGTCATACAGTAGATATCATCAGACTTCGAAATGTTTCAAAGTTTGCAACAATGCCTTGGGACTTTTTCAGCATCCAATTTTTGCAAATGAACTCTATAACCATACAAAATTCGACATTGCAGATGCGTTGGTTAAGTTGGATTTTCAATCCGAGGTCGTTTCTACCAAATGTGGGTCCCACACCCATACTTTCCAATTTTCAACTTTCCGACAATAGGTTGAAATGAGCTTGGGCACACTGGGACCTGAACCCTAAGTTTACATAGTCTAAAATCAATATTTCAAATCTTCTGTTGCATTCAGAATTGCATCCAAGATTATTTTACTAAAGTTTTTTGTCGATGGCTATTTGTAACCAGCAAAGACGTCTAAATAGAAAATTATTTTAAAAATGAAACAAACTACCCGGTAACCAAACAGTCAGTCCCGGCAAGTCATAAATGGCTTAGGGAAGCTATGGACAAGCCCTAGTAGTGAAGATAAGTGGGAATATAAAAAATGACTGGAAGGGTCATTATAATATCCAATACTAAAAGGACTTTCTTCCCCGAACGTCAATGTATCGAAAGAATCTCAAAAGCTTAAAAGGTACTGGCCCCACATGCTCAAATCATGACCTCCCAAATAACCTCAACGAATATAAAATGCTTCTAAGGGATTTTTCCAAAGGTATCCCTTTTTCCAACTAGCATGTAATACCTCGGGAAATTTTTTGTTGAAATTTTGTGCGTAAACATGTTAGGTTCTATCTTCTAGAATGAATTATAAATTTTTCATGTAAAACGTCTTAGATTATGACCTACCATTATGTAGAGTATTGAATAATCTTTCCAACGATATGTGGATCATCCAAAATGAACACCCGAGCGATGAGTTATGAATATTCCGATCGAACCATGAATAGTAGTAAATAGTAAAACGTGCAGGAAAAAGTTCTGAGGTTTGGTGTATTTTTTCTCTAACTTTAAATAATCATAACTCCTTGTACATAATAATCTGGGTGATCTACTATATATCAACGGAAAGCTCTGCGAGTCCTCTTTCCAATAAAATTAGTTTCATCCAATTTGTCTGTCAGAGCAAAAAGTTATGGTCGATCTACCTCAGCCTATCAAAATTGAATTTTTGGATCAATTTCAAACGATCATAACTCCTCGTACACAATGATCTGGGTGAAATACTATATATCAACGGAAAGGTATGAGAGTCATTTTTCTAATGAAATTGGTTTCATCCAATTTGGATATTGATGTAAAATGTTATGGTTGATCTACTTCAGACTATCAAAACAGTTCACCAAAGTACAGATTCAAGAATTATTTGATTTTTAGGGGCGTTTTGGTCATTCCTCCTCACCCATAATCCATCCAAACCCTATATTAAATCTTATTAGAAGAATTATATTTTATATTTCATCAAATTCCCTCAAAAAGAAAACCCTAAGCTCCTACATCCAACTTTAAGAACCTCCAAAGTTCACCATTAATTCTGCAAATTTATTTAAGATTCCAAGTTCCTAGTTTGAGAACTCCAAGAACCATCATTCAAAGGCACGATTAACATCTCAAAAATGAGTATCGATCTAAAGTTCATCATTCAAGGTATGTGAGGGTTTTCAACAAGAACTCTTTTTCGTTCTTGTGCCCAAAAGTAATTTTCTTTACAAAGGCATGATTTTTATTTGATTTTTATGAATTTGAAGCATGAACCCATAGCTTATGATGATTATTATAAAATCTTGATGTTTATAATTTTGAAATATGAATTTACATGTGTGTTCATATAAAGCATGAATCTTCAATGATATTTATCATGATTTTGATATTTGGGTCGTGAATCCCCATTGGAAATTGTGTTTTTTCTTGAGAAAGTGTGTGTTATAAGCACGTTGATGTTGAATATTTTAGATATTTTGAATGATTTGACCTTTTGGTCTTAATGGAGTTGTTTTGAACTCGAGTGTGAAATAAATCCACAACGTGGTTATTTTCATAGATGGGAAGTATGATGGCTCCTGATGTATATTTATATATTACTGAAATTGTTTTGTTGTGGATTGTCTTTGAAATGATCTGAGCTAAGTCCGGGAGAAATCTTTAGCATCGAGTGGGAGGTATAAAGTGGCCTCACTTTCCTAGAACTATGTACCCCCGTAGGAGTGAGCCTGAGGCTGATTTATATGGTGATCACTAGTTTGTGTGATTTTGATATCGATAGTCCTACTCCGATGGCAAGGATAGGAGGGATCTCTCCTATGTGGGTTGTACGTTGGACTCCATGTAGCTCACATGGTTTATATCGGTTATAGGATCTCCCAGTGTGTGTGTGTTTCCTTGTGTCTATGGTGAATGGTGAAGTGATTTAAAAGTGGAATTGTGAAAGTTATTCTTTCGAAAGATTTAAATGATATTTACATTATGAAAATTGATATTCCTGATGAACTGAAAGTGATTGAAAAATTATATGATGACTCACATGTGTTATTGTATTTATTTCATCCTCTCATGATTATGATGATTTTCTTCGAGCTATGTGAGTCTTTCATACATCCTGCATATTTCTTATAAATATTTATGATGATGATGTTTATACAACTATATACACCCCCACATAATCGGTTCCATTCCATGGTAATGACCCACATCTTTGGATGTGGGCTGCATTTTCTCAAAATGTAGGTTCAGGATCTCAGTTCCAGGTTCGACAGTGATTCTTCAGGCACACTATTCTACATCCTCCGTTGTGGTAAGTCATCATGTTCCAAGGATGTGATGTTTGATGTTGTTTTCAGGGAATTATTTACATTTGATAACTGAGTATGAGTCAGTTGGGGCATGTCTCAATGGCTCGCTAGTTTTATTAATTTTCTTAGAGTCTTGTCAGACTTGTATAGATGTTGGGAGTTGACTAATAAGTTGTATTTTATTATCTTTCTAAAATTCTTTTATTCTTGGATGATGATTACTCTGTTGATATTTGAGGGTTATTTATTGAAATCCCGTTGATTTGTGTTGAACTGAATGAAAATGGCTTTAAGGGTTAGCTTGAGGCTACTCGTAGCCTCAAGCTCCATGTGACGCTCTAGGACCCGTTTTTTAGGGTGTTACAAACTTGGTATCAGAGCCTAAGGTTATAAGGTGTCCTAGGGAGTCTGACAAGTAACGTTAAGTAGAGTCTTGATTATCGGTGTGTAGAGCGCCACATCTATGAGCAAGAGGCTACAAGATATTTTAAGAAAAAGTATATTTCTTTCTGTCAGAAGTCTATCATGCTTAAATGGTCTCTCTTTGCTATTGATTCGTGCTCTCCTCTTTCAAAAATATGCCTCCATGTCGAGCGAGAAGAAATAATAATGGTCAGCATCCTCAACCCGCTGACCCATTGAATGAAAATATGTCTCATACTGAATTTTGGATAGCCTTTCAGGTGCTGGCTCAAGCTGTTACTACAAATATTTAGGCCAACCCAGCCCCATCTCTACAGTAGCAGGGAGGTGATTCAGCTGCTGCCATGATCCGACTTCATGTGGATGAATCCGCCAGAATTCTATGGGTTCAAGTCTGATAAGGATCCACGGTTGTTTTTAGAGGAGGTGTAGAAGATTACTCAGGTGATGCATGTATCTAAGGAACATAGTGTGGAGTTGGCAACGTATAGGTTGAAAGACATTGCTTATGACTAGGTTGTTGCTTGGGGGAAAGGTAGAGGTGAGGGAGCTATCCCTAAAACTTGGAAAGGATTCTAGTATGCAGTCGTGGATAAGTTTTTCCCTTTGGAGATAAGGGAGGAGAAGGTGGAAGAGTTTATGAACCTACGACAGGGCTCTATGACTGTTAGGGAGTACTGTCTAAAGTTTAATTAGTTAACCAACTATGCTCCTGACTTTGTGGCTGATAATCGGGCTAGTATGAGTTAGTTTGCGACTAGAGTGTCTAGTTATGTGGTTAAGGGGTGTAGGTCTGCTATGGTGAATAGTGAGATGAATCTTTCTAGGATGATGACTCATGCCCAATAGATTGAGGCAGACAAGAATAAGGAGAGAGATAAAATGAGAGAGAATAAGAGAGCTAGGTCCGAGCGGCACGGACAGGGTTAGACTAGATCACAGAAAGGGAGTCACCCTCAGTATCAAGATCGTTCGTCTATACCAGCACCATTATCTGGTAGTGTTCTTGTGCCTAGAGGTAGGCAGGAGCAAGGTAGCAGGTCATATGCATCCAGGTCCCAGTACAGTGCTGGCAGTAAGCCAAATTGTCCCTTATGTCCTAATGTGGTAGAGCTCATTCGGGTGAGTGTTAGGGTGAGAAGAGGGGTTGTTTTCGGTGTGGTGACATGGGTTACAGAGTTAAAGATTGTCCACAAACTCAGACTGTTAGTGCTCCAGTTCTAGCGACTCACCCAGCCCCATCTCAGGGCGTCTCTTCTACCAATGCTGGCGGGCAGTGCCAGAATAGATTCTATACTTTACCGTCCCACAAGGAATAGGAGGACTCTCCCGATGTTGTTACCGGTATACTTCGTATATTTCAGTTTGATGTGTATGCTTTGTTGGATCCTGGATCCAATTTCTCATATGTTACACCTTTGATTACTGTGAATTTTGAAATGTGTCCTAAGATTATTTCTGAGCCTATCCTAGTTTCTACCCCAGTGGGTGATTCGATTGTTGCCCAGAAAGTGTAAAAAAAATGTCCTGTTACCGTTCTTCATAGAGTCTTGTTGGCTGATCTGCTTGAGTTAGACATGGTAGATTTTGATATGATTCTTGGTATGGACTGGCTGTATTTTTCTTATGCCTCTATTGATTGTCGGACCCGAGTGGTCAAGTTTTAGTTTTTGGGTGCATCCGTGTTTGAGTGGTCTGGGAATTCTGTGTCACCCAAGAGTCATTTTATCTCTTACCTCAAATCTAGAAAGCTTATTTCCAAGTGGTGTATTTACCATTTGGTTAGAGTTAAAGACACTAAGTCTGAGACTCCAACTCTCCAGTCTGTTAAAGTCGTCAATGAGTTTTCTAATGTCTTTCTGGATGATCTCCCAGGGATACCTCCTGATAGAAAGATAGAGTTCGGGATTGATCTTCATCCTGATACTCAGCCCATTTCTATTTCTCCTTACCGTATGGCCCCTGCAGAATTTAAGGAGCTGAAAGAGCAACTCAAAGATCTACTAGATAAGGGTTTCATAAGGCCCAGTGTTTCTCCTTTGGGTGCTCCTGTGTTGTTTGTGAGAAAGAAAGATGGCTCTTTACGTATGTGCATTGATTACCGCTAATTGAATAAAGTCACCGTTAAAAATAAGTACCCCCTTCCAAGAATAGATGATTTTTTTGACCAATTGCAAGGTGTAAGTTATTTCTCAAAGATAGAGCTTCGTTTCGGCTATTATCAACTCAAAGTTAAGGAGTGTGACATCCTAAAAATTGCTTTCGAAACTCGTTATGGCCATTTTGAGTTTTTTGTTATGTCTTTCGGATTAACTAATGCAACAGAAGCTTTCATGGACCTCATGAATCGAGTTTTCAGACAATATCTGGATATGTTTGTCGTAGTGTTCATCGATGATATGCTGGTGTACTCCCGTAGTGAGGATGAATATTCTGATCATCTTTGAACTGTCTTGCAAACCCTTAGAGATCAGAAGTTATTTGCCAAGTTTAGTAAGTGTGAGTTTTGGCTAAGGTCAGTTGCTTTTCTGGGTCATATCATTTCTTTCGAGGGTATTAGAGTTGATCCCCAAAAGACCGAAGCTGTTAGAAATTGGACTAGACCTATTTTTCCGACTGATATCCAAAGTTTCTTGGGTTTAGCTGGCTATTACCGCTATTTTGTTGAGGTTTTCTCCTCTATAGTGTCTCCTATGACTCGGTTGACCCAAAACAAAGTGAAGTTCTTGTGGTCCGAATCTTGTGAGAAGAGTTTTCAGGAGTTAAAGACTCGACTCACTTTAGCCCCTGTTTTGACTTTTCCTGATGGTGTTGATGGTTTTGTGGTGTACTATGATGCTTCGAGATTTGGTTTGGGTTGCGTATTGATGCAGAAGGGTAAGGTGATAGCTTATGCTTCTAGATAGTTGAAACCCCATGAGAAAAATTACCCCACCCATGACCTTGAGTTAGCTGCTGTTGTGTTTGCTTTGAAAATCTGGAGACACTATTGTATGGTGTCCATGTTGATGTTTTCACTGATCATAAGAGTCTGCAGTATGTGTTTACCCAGAGAGAATTAAATCTTAGGCAGAGACGATGGTTAGAATTGTTAAAGGACTATGATATGAATGTGTTGTACCATCTAGGCAAGGCCAATATTGTTGCGGATACCCTAAGTAGAGTGTCCATGGGTAGTATTTCGCATGTGCTAGAAGGTAAGAAAGAGTTGGCTCGTGATGTACATTGTTTGGCTAGATTTTGTTTGACTCTGCTGAAGGTAGTATAGGGGTTCAGAGTAGTTCTGAATCCTCCTTGGTTTCGGAAGTGAAGGAAAAGCAATACTTAGATGCTAGTTTGGTCAAACTAAAGGAGTCAGTCAAGGACCAAAAAGTAGAGGTTTTCTTCCAAAGGGGAGATGGTGTGTTGAGATTGCAAGGTAGATTATGTGTCCCAAATTTTAATGATCAGAGACAGAGGATTATGACTGAAGTGCATGGGGTGCGATATTCTATTCATCCTGGTGCCATTAAGATATACCAAGACTTGCGGGAAATCTATTGGTGGAGTGGCATGAAGAAAGATATAGCAGCGTTCGTAGCTAAGTGTGCAACATGCCAACAGGTTAAGCTTGAACATCAAAGACTTGGTGGTATGATGCAAGAGTTTAGTATTCCCACCTGGAAGTGGGAAGAGATAAATATGGACTTCGTGATTGGTTTACCTCCTTCCCGATGCCATCATGATTCCATTTGGGTTGTGGTTGATAGGTTGACTAAGTCTGCTTATTTCTTGCCTGTTCATACTTCATATACTACTGAGGATTATGCTAGATTGTATATCCGAGAGCTAGTCAGACTGCATGGAGTTCCCTTGTCTATCATTTCAGATAGGGGTACATAGTTCACTTAACAATTTTGAAAAGCTTTTCAGATGGGTCTTGGTACCCAAGTGCTTTTGAGTTCTACTTCTCATTTACAGAATGATGGTCAGGCTGAGCAGACCATCCAGACCTTAGAGGATATGTTGAGAGCTTGTGCGCTTGACTTTAAGGAAAGTTGGGATGATCACTTACCGTTGATAGAGTTTGCTTACAATAATAGTTTCTACTCTAGTATTGGCATAGCTCTGTTTGAAGCCTTTATGGGAGGAAGTGTAGATCACCCATAGGTTGGTTCGAGGTGGGTGAAGTGGCTGTGAGTGTTCCTGATTCGGTATTTAAGGCTATGGAAAAAGTTAAGTTGATTAGGGAGAGGTTTAAAACTGCGCAGAGTCATCAGAAGTCATATGCGGATGTTAGAAGGAGAGACCTTGAGTTTGAAGTTGGTGACCTAGTGTATCTGAAAATTTCACCCATGAGGGGGGTGAAGAGATTCGGAAAGAAGGGGAAGCTTAGTCCCCATTATGTTGGTCCTTACAAAATTCTTAGCCGTGTTGGTAAAGTAGCTTATGAAGTCGAGTTGCCTTCCGAGTTGTCCTCTGTTCATCCAATATTCCATGTCTCCATGCTTAGAAAGCATATTAGCGATGCTATGGTAGTGGATTCCTCTGTGAGTGCTGACATTCAAGAAAATCTTTCTTTTGATGAGATTTCTGTTGAGATTCTTGATTTCAGTGTCCGAAGACTAAGGAACAAGGAAGTTCCCTTGGTCAAGGTGTTGTGGCGAAACCAATCTGTTGAGGGTGCAACTTGGGAAGCTGGGGCGGATATGCGATCCAAGTACCCTCACCTATTTTCCGTGAACTCCGATCAGGCTGAAGGTACCATTCTTTCCTAAATCATGCACTTTTGATTAAAGTTGCAGCAGTTTAGCTGTCATTTATTATGTGTTCAGCTGTAGTTTCTTGAATTTATGCATTCTATGTTGCATTCGGAGTGAGAAACAATGTGGTGATGATTCTAACGAATGGTTTCAGCTGTATTCTCTATTCCTATTTGATCATGGCATTTCTAGCGTCATTCGAGGATGAATGTTTCCAAGGGGGGATGATGTAATACCCCAGGAAATTTTTCGTTGAAATTTTATGCGTAAACGTGTTGGGTTCTATCTTCTAGAATGAATTATAAATTTTCCGTGAGAAATGTCTTAGATTATGACCTACCATTTGTATAGTATCTAATAAGATTTCCAACGATATGTGGATCATCGAAAATGGACACCCAAGCGACGAGTTATGAACATTCCGATCGAACCGTGAATAGTAGTGAAAAGTAAAACGTGTAGGAAAAAGTACTGACGCCTGGCATTTTTTTGCTCCAACTTTAAATGATCATAACTCCATGTACATAATGATCTGGGTGATCTACTGTATATCAACGAAAAGATGTATGAGTCCTCTTTCCAATGAAATTGGTTTCATCCAATTTGTCTATTGAAGCAAAAAGTTATGATCGATCTACTTCAGCCCATCAAAAGTGAATTTTTGAGTCAACTTCAAATGATCATAACTCCTCGTACACAATGATCTGGGTGAGATACTATATATCAACGGAAAGGTATGAGAGTCCTTTTTCTAAAGAAATTGGTTTCATCCAATTTAGATATCATAGTAAAACGTTATGGTTGATCTACTTCAGACTATCAAAGTAGTCCATCAAAGGATAGATTCGAGAATTATTTGATTTTTAGGGGCGTTTTGGTCATCCTCCCTCACCCAAAATCCATCCAAACCCTATATTAAAGCCTATTAGGAGCAATATATGTTATATTTCATCAAATTCCCTCAAAAAGAAAACCCTAAGCTCCTAGATCCAACTTCAAGAACCTCCAAAGTTCACCATTAATTCTGCAAATTTATTCAAGATTCCAAGTTCCTTGTTCAAGAACTCCAAGAACCATCATTCAAAGGCACGATTAACATCTCAAAAATGATTATAGATCTAAAGTTCATCATTCAAGGTATGTGTGATTTTTCAACAGGAACTCTCTTTCGTTCTTGTGCCCAAAAGTAATTTTCTTTACAAAGGCATGATTTTTATTTGATTTTTATGAATTTGAAGCATGAACCCATATCTTATGATGATTATTATGAAATCTTGATTTTTATGATTTTGAAAGATGAATTTACATGTGTGGGGATATAAAGCATGGATCTTGAACTATATTATCATGATTTTGATATTTGGGTCGTGAATCCCCATTGGAAATTGTGTTTTTTTTAGAAAGTGTGTGTTATAAGCACGTTGATGTTGAATATTTGAGATATTTTGAATGATTTGACCTTTTGGTCTTAATGGAGTTGTTTTGAACTCGAGTGTGAAGGAAATCCACAACGTGGTTGATTTGGATAGATGGGAAGCATGATGGCTCCCGATGTATATTTATATATTACTGAAATTATTTTGTTGTGGATTGTCTTTGAAATGATTTGAGCTAAGTTTGGGAGAAATGTTTAGCACTGAGTGGGAGGTATAAAGCGACCCTACTTCCCTAGAACTATGCACCCCTTTAGGAGTGATCCTGAGGCTGATTTATACTGTGATCACTAGTTTGTGTGAATTTGATATCGATAGTCCTACTTCGATGGCAAGGATAGGACGGCTCTCCCCAACGTGGGTTGTACGTTGGACTCCATGTAGCTCACATGGTTTATGTCGGTTATAGGATCTCCCAGTGTGTGTGTGTGTTTCTTTGTGTCTATGGTGAATGGTGAAGTGATTTGAAAGTGGAATTGTGGAAGTTATTCTTTCGAAAGATTTAAATGATATTTACATTATGAAAATTGATATTCTTGATGAACTGAAAGTGATTGACAAATTATATGATGACTCACATGTGTTATTGTATTTATTTCATCCTCTCATGATTATGATGATTTTCTTCGGGCT